>NC_139218.1:193841105-194047538 GCF_055691185.1 Crinia signifera
TCACATTGAGTTGCATGCACAGACAACAGAGGACCTCCCTGTGAATCAAGAGAGCACATTGTTACCAAAATATTGCATACACAGTCACACTGGACGATAAACACAAAGACGTTGTAATAACTGGTCTTGTGCATATAGTATAAAATGCCATCTAGTGTGTATGCACCTCTAGATTATACAGGTTAAGTATCCCTTACCCGAAATGCTCGGGACCACGAGCATTCCGGATAAG
Organism: Crinia signifera; assembly: GCF_055691185.1. Classification (NCBI taxonomy): domain Eukaryota; kingdom Metazoa; phylum Chordata; class Amphibia; order Anura; family Myobatrachidae; genus Crinia; species Crinia signifera. The sequence goes on from NC_139218.1 coordinate 193,841,338, forward strand.
GGACTTTTGGAAAAGCAATGCACTGCAGCAGTCCCAGGAGTGCATTGCGCGAGTTCGCGCAATGCACTACTGGGACCAGTGGGACCACTGGAGACGATGGAGAGGATGCTGAAGGCCTGCCATGGACGCTGGGGGACTTGGTAAGTATAAAAAAAGGGTTAGGGGGGTAAAAAATAAAAATTTGAATTATTAAAAAAAACACGTTTTTTTGGAGTAATTCGGATAAGGGCTGGCCGAATACGGGATACTCAACCTGTATCAAATGGAATGATGGTTTGGGGCATCAATCATAATGACCTGGCAAGGTGGCATGCTGGAATTGGTTTTTGAAACACTCCTATTTATGTTATTTAGCATGCAAATCTTCTAAGATTCAATAATGTTGTTGTCTATGATACATTGCGATTTTATTTCTAAAGAAAAGTAATCTAGGTTTTCCTTTTGTATACAGATTACTAGGTTTAATTGTCTCATTGTAAATGTATAATTAAATGCCTCTTGAAACTAATTTATGAGTGTCACATGTACATCTTCCATACCAGGTGTGAATACATATCATTCTCTGCAGGAAATACTGTGTCACTGTATTAAAGAGAAGCTTAGATATTAAACCTGCTTTTCTGAGGCTCATTCTGTAAGTACTTTTCTAATGCATAGCCAAGTTCACATTGGGGGGGTCATTCTGGTTGACTCGCAAAGCTGCAAATTGTGCAGCTTTGCGAACCAACTAAATGCCGCCTGCCGCCCACAAGAATGTCTCCCGGCGAATGTCCCCACAAGTACGCTGACCATCGAATGATTTTCAAGCGTTCTCAAATCTAAGTCACTTTCTGATATCAGCTGCCCACCCTCGGCACCCGCATCACTGGGTCATTAGCATGGGAACGCCCAGCTTTTGCATGGGAACACCCATGAAACGTTGTGCGTTCCCATGGGTGCGAATCGTGCCCCACGCCCTCGCCCACACTGCTCCATGGGAATGGGTCGGAGACTATGCAAGTCACCGCGTCCATTCGCAAACAGAGCCTGCACATGCGCATAAATGCTTATGCACATGCGCAGTAGCAAAACCGCTCCCCAAAGCGAACGAGCGCGGAGATCAGAATGACCTCTTGGGTCTGTTCAGATGTGGTTGGAGTGTGCATTTCTGCTGCTTACTTGGAAGCAGCAACATTGAGCAGATACGGTAATGTAGCAGGTGGCATCTTCAGGGGCGAAATAATAAGTTGTAATAACAACAACAACAACAAATCTGGCCATTGGTCAAACCGGGCACTTATGCAAGTGAGCATACTGTGAAGATTTGGGGGGGGGGGGGGCAGTGTTACCCCAAAGCAGTGCCTGATTATCCAATAAGCTGATTAGGCTGTACTCTATGGTGCCAGGACTGGCTGGGGGGGAGCCCTGCAGGTGACAGTCAAGGAGTCGAGGTCTGCACAAATAGGCGCATACACAGACCCCCCACCATCGGAATGTGGCTAACTTCGGCCCCTTCTGATCAAACCAGAATTAGGCCCTATGTTTTTAAAATGTTTCTTTCACATAGAAAATGATTCAATGTGGTTGTAGGGAATGCTGCTACATTGCTAAACCACTCCAATTAAGGCAGGGTCAACTATTTATTTTCCTGTACAGGGCAACTAACCCTAAAATACAAGTTCCGTAATCTACAGTCACAGATATGTAGGAAAAATGACATTGCAGACTTGTAACACTGGATTTACAGCACAAAGGGACAGTGGTTTTGAAACTAGGCCCATAAACCTGGCAATGGTAAAATGCAGTAATAATAACAACCACTATTCCACCACACCGTCCTATCCATCCGAAGACTGTTCCTTCAGTGTTTGCATGGGTTGCCTCTGGTTTACTTGCCAATAGTTTTGATTTCCGACTCCAGAAATGGGAGCACAAAGCTACAAATGCAGGAGGTATATTTATGACCCTATTACCCCATGCACTACCACAAATTGCTAGAACATATCCTTCTCCTCCATCAGTCTGGGAGACAATCCAAGAAAGTAGACAGGTATGTCTCTAAGTACTAAGTTTCTTATCACAATACAAACACTTGCTGGTAGGTTAATTGGTTTTAGAAAAACATTAAACCTTGTCTGGGTCTCCATGGTAGGAAATATAGGGTGAAATGTAATAGGGTGAGAGAATCAGAAAGTGAAAGGTTTTTTAAAATCAAACTGGTTTTGCAGTGTAAATGATTGCCACTTTAAAAGAAACTGGAGATTTCTTATCAAATCTCTCACTTTCTGATTCTCTCACACTATTATATTTCACCCATAGGGTCTGATTCAGACCTGATCACTGGGCTATATTTCGGAGCCCAGCTGGAACAGGGATTCGCTGCAAATCCTTACACAAGACACTCACCATCAAATGATTTGTGCAGTCTGTGTGTAGCCCAGGACTCACTCGGCGGCTGCGATAGAAGCAGTTGGATTGAGGCCAGAGCACACGACTTCCCCTCACATCTGGTAACCACCCACAAACACTGGATTTCTGTCAATCAACATGCATACTGCCAGCGATAATAAACCTAATGTCTGTATTATCGTCCATATTTGGCCAAAAGCAACATATTTTTCACAATCTGGGTATAATAAAATCCCTGCAAAGCAAATGTGATAGCGGAATAGTTTGCAGGGATGCAGCAATTATCGCATGCAGGCACTTAGGCCCTTATTCTGGTTCGGACGGTACGGCCCGCGTGCGGCCGTACCGCCGATGTTTTTATTCTGCACATGCGCAGAGGTCAATCTGCGCATGTGCAGCCCCCTTCGCCGCAGACGTATTTCGTCCGCCGCAAAGGGGGCGTATAGGGGCGTGAGGGGCTTCAGACCCTCATTTCCCTATGTGTACGCCCCGCGTTTCATGGGCGTTCCCATGCAAACGCGGGGCGTATGCATGGTAATGAGGGTATGACGCAACTCATGGGGGCGGAAAGCTGACGTCGCCGGATGTCAGCTCTCAGCCCCCATACAAGCTAGCACACGGACGATTGTCCGTGTGGTCTCAGCTTGCGGGAGCTGCTGGGGCGTGCGGACCTGCCTTCGATGGTCGACGACCATCGAATGCAGGGGGCAGCTCCCACCATGGTGGAGGCGTACGCCTCCACCATTTTTATGCGGATCGCCAGCCGTCCGTGTACGGACGGCCGTGGCGATCCGTCTCGTGGGCGGGGATTGGTTTGTGCGGCCAGAGCACCGTGTGCGGCTCTGGCCGCACCAACCAGAATAAGGGCCTTAGCTTGGGAGGAAGCTCTGCACCTAAATACTACAAGTATATGCAGCGTATGTTGTGCGCTTTTCCAGCTCCGGTTATCTGATTGCTGGCTTCCAGCTCTGTGACCTCCATCATCTGATACCTGCTGTAAACTGAGATGCTGGTTTACATCAGATGATTGGGGTTACAGTGCAGGAAGCCAGCTAGTAGAACACAAGAGACACAGATAAGCTCCAACGGACACTGATCACTGCAATAGCCTTAAAGTTATTTTTTTTTTTAGTTGGGGTGATCAGTCGATGGCTTTATTATACCCCTTTTACCTCAACCGGGGTATTGTTCGCGCCAATCCGAGTCAGGGCTTGGTGTACATGGGGTCCCCAAAAATATCCCGGGTCCTGTTACCTGGGAATCCAACCCTGCAAATGCTCAGGGTCGGACACGTGGCATACCAGGGGCCGTGTAAACGGGTAATCAGGGTCATCTGAACTAGGGACCCATTTCCACCAATGGGGGAGCCCATACCTACAGACCGCAGCCTCCTGTGGTCAGTCTGGAGGTTGGGCAGAGGCCGCGTATAGCCTCAGCCGCTGTCTGCTGTACTATATAGACAGCAGGGAAGCCAGGGAGGAGGTGATTAGATGCCTGTGTGCGGCATCCATTCACCTCACAGAATGAGGCTGGGGGCGCATGGAGGCTGGGAGTAGCCCAGCATCTTTCCCAGGTGCTGGGCTTGCCCCCCAGCATGTCATCACCAGGGTTCCGGCTGGCGGATTTCTTGGTGCTTGGAGATGATCTCCAAGCGTCGGCTCAGGGCCCTCCTTCACCGGAGTCACCCACCCAGAATTATGCCAGGGGGACACCGGTGTCCAAAAACCCAGGTGCGACCTGTCATTTTTGGTGTAAAAGTGGTATTAGACACACAAAGCATGTCAAAGCTGTTTGAAAAAAAATTGACAGTGGTCGCCCATTTTTTGGGCGAATTCGACTCACCCTATTTAATCCAAATGCCGACTTTTTTACCTGGGCAAAAATTCCAGCATCAGCAAAAACCATGTGGATCTGCGAATTCTATCATTTTCGCGGCCGTTTTCACCCATACCAATTCGTAACCCCCCCAAAGAAATAAAATAAAATGGCATTTGCAAAAATGTATTCAAAAAAGGGTAAGAACGCCCGTGATGGAAAACTGATCTGCGAATTATTGCTGGTTTTTAGCCTGGCCAGAAAATTTGGCCAGGATTGATTAACCCCCGAAATGTGAAAAGGGTGTAAAAATTACATTGTCACATTATTTTAGTAAAATAATATTTATAAATATTCCCGTAAGAGAGATGTACAGCAGTATTTTTCTATTAGAGGATGGCTGCTGAAGTTGCAGTCTTGTTTTCAGCAAATATGTGTTTTGCCCAGCAATAGAGTTTTTTGGTTAAGTCCTATAAAGAGATTTATGTTGTTAATAGACATAACCCTTCCTTTGGGAAGCGGTCATCTATTAGAATGAACTTAGGTCTACAGTCATTAGGTCGACCCCACTAGGTCGACTGGCAGGAAGGTCGACCTGACTTAAGGTTGACATGGGCCAAGGTCGACATGACTTAAGGTCGAATTTGCATAAAGGTCGACATGAGGAAGGTCGACTGGTCATAAGGTCGACATGGGTTTTTCACTGTTTTTTGAGCCGACACGTGCCGACAGGCGGTATTTCATGCCCTACCATCCACTAGGGCGTGGTGGGAGAATAAAATAGTGTGCCAAGCGCAGCGAGGCACCGTGCCCGAAGCATTGCGAGCGAAGCGAGCGATGCGAGGGTCCGATTCTCATTGCCAACTGTGTCCATGTCGACTGTGTCGACATTCGGATCAAAAAACAGTGAAAAACCCATGTCGACCTTATGACCAGTCGACCTTCCTCATGTCGACCTTTATGCAAATTCGACCTTAAGTCATGTCGACCTTGGCCCATGTCGACCTTAAGTCAGGTCGACCTTCCTGCCAGTCAACCTAGTGGGGTCGACCTAATGACTGTAGACCTAAGTTCATTCTGACAGATGTCCCGATTCCCTTCCTTTGTAATAATTATATATATAATGCCAACAAAGGCATTATATATATAACTATATATAATGCCAAAAACGCAAATAAAGGCGTTGAAACGTCACTTGAATATGATATCTCAAGTGTAATTCTTTAAACTCAAGGATAAACCCGGAGAGCCGCAGGTACAAAAATGAAGAGAACTACAGTACATTAGAATAACATCAAGTATTCGGACAACCACATTAGTATAAAATTAGAATGGGTGGGTGTTGGAACCAACCAGCTCAATACGGCCTATAGTAAGTCAGACATAATGACCTGTTCACCAAACAGTAAGTCACACATGCTGCGGCAATAAAGAAATAACATAATCGAGAGTTTATCCTTAAAGCACAAATAGTGTAAATGAAGCCACAAAGACTGCATACCGCACATTTCCAAAACAAGAATGGACCATCAGGCTGAGGGGACATAGAGCTAGCCGTGCAGTGTATTGGTAGGCTGTGGATCCTCGGGGCCTGCAGTTGAACAATCACAGCAAGGGTCCTTATAAGAAACTCTTGAATGAAATGCAGTAGTCTCATTCAATCCCAATGGGTGGACCCTTTGTAAAATATTGATCCACTTAGCTTCTATTTGCAGAAGGGCTCTATTTCTATCACCCCCTCTGAGGTATTCAATCAATCATTTTGTACCTAAGTGATGCTAGTGAATGCTTATGCTCTCTGTTCCCCTTCTCTCGATGGCCAATCTACTATTGGAACAATGAAGAGCCATTCGTTCCCAATGTAGAGGAGACTGCAAGGGCATCTAATGATGTAAACTACAAAAGAAGGTTTCACAGGTTAAAAGATACAGGATCTTGAATCTTTTTTCCTGATTTGGGGTGTACAACGCTATCGCTTGCTTTCAGATAGCCACAGGTGGTACACACCAGATATTTATAGTTTCCCGGTTTACATGTGAGGTAATGTGAACTAGTAATTTTTGAGAGTCTGGTTAGATCATTTTTTACAAAAATGTATTTTATATTCCTGCCTCTTCTATAACCTGGCATCACTGTAGAGTTCTTTAAAGCTGGTAACGATTTGTCACTCATCAATGAAGGTCAAAGTTGCTTCCCTGCTTTTATAACAGGTCCAGCTGCCAGTACGCAAGCTCTGATTTGCTAACTAGCTGGAGCTGCATTTTAATTGGCCACCAGTGTCCGGAGGTGAAGAAGGCTGCATTCCGGGAGCAGTGGACTTTGTTCAGCGCAGGCAGCAGGGTGGTACGGTGGATAGAGTGAGTGGTCTGGCCCCCTTCCCTTCCCTCTGATGGTGGGCTCTGTGTGTGTGTGTGTGTGTGTATATATATATATATATATATATATATATATATATATATACAGGGCTATTTTTGTGCAGGCTCCAGCAGGAACTGAGGCCCTTATTCTAGTTCACTCTTTCAGACAAAATATTTCTTAGATGGACAAAACCATGTGCACTGCAGGTGAGGCAGGTGTTACTTGTGCAGAGATAATTAGATTTGGGTGGGGTTTTACACCTGCCTCACCTGCACCTTCAATCACCAGTAGTTCTGAGGGGCACGATGTCCCGTTTTAATAAACTATATATGGAGCCTGCCGACGTTTCGGTCCTACAGGACCACTCAAGGCAGAAAGTATCCAACTGTCAGCAAAGTAACAACAGCAATCTAGTGGGTAACCCTAGATACCCACTAGATTGCTGTTGTTACTTTGATGACAGTTGGAATGCAGGCCGCAGGGTGAGGGATCATGTCAGTGTGATAGAGCGCAGGGTGAGGGACTGCATCAGTGTAACTTAATGCAGGTCGCAGGGTGAGGGATCATGTCAGTTTGATTGAGCGCAGGGTGAGTGACTGCGTCAGTGTAACTTAATGCAGGTCGCAGGGTGAGGGATCATGTCAGTTTGATTGAGCGCAGGGTGAGTGACTGCGTCAGTGTAACTTAATGCAGGTCGCAGGGTGAGGGATCATGTCAGTGTGATAGAGCGCAGGGTGAGGGACTGCATCAGTGTAACTTAATGCAGGTCGCAGGGTGAGGGATCATGTCAGTTTGATTGAGCGCAGGGTGAGTGACTGCGTCAGTGTAACATATTGCAGGCAGCAGGGTGAGGGATCACGTCAGCATGATAGAGCGCAGGGTGAGGGATTGCGTCAGTGTAACAGAGTGCATGCTGCAGGGTGAGGGATAACGTCAGCATGATAGAGCGCAGGCCGCAGGGTGAGGGATTGCGTCAGTGTGATAGAGCGCAGGCCACAGGGTGAGAGATCACGTCAGTGTGATAGAGCCCAGGCCGCAGGGTGAGGGATCACGTCAGCATGATAGAGTGCAGGCCGCAGGGTGAGGGAGTGCGTCAGTGTGATAGAGCGCAGGCCACAGGGTGAGGGATCACGTCAGCATGATAGAGCACAGGCAGCAGGATGAGAGATCACGTCAATGTGATAGAGCGCAGGTCGCAGGGTAAGAGATCACGTCAGTGTGATAGAGCCCAGGCCGCAGGGTGAGGGATCACGTCAGCATGATAGAGTGCAGGCCGCAGGGTGAGGCACTGCGTCAGTGTGATAGAGTCCAGTTTGCGGTGTGAGGGTGGGTGTCCGTGTGATACAGAGAGGCCGCAGGGTAAGGGAGCGCGTCCAGTTTAGATTCAAGCATGGGAGGGAGTTTGTAGCGTTTAAGAGGGTGGGGGCCCTCCATGATATCAGTGTATGAGTCCCCAAGATTTTTGTTGCCAGCCCTGGATACACGTGCTATGCACCAGCGATGTGTGCTGACCAATCTGTGCTAACCACTATTCCTAGCGGGCGATGGGGACACATGGGACCACGCATCGCCATCGCTATAGGGCATACACATGGAGCTATCCATGCTTCATTTCTAAGGGATCTAGTCAGATCGCTTAGCAAAAATCGCTACATGTGTAGAGCCCATAACTTCAAAATTGCTCCTGTACAAAGTTGATGCAGGTCACTCGTTAGGAATATGATAACTTCATATGCAGCTCTATCCCAATACATTATATTAACTCATTCACAGAATATCTTGCTATTATTTATTTCAAATATAAGAAAAACTAAGTATTAGAAAATGCCTTACATATTTAACCAGCATTACTTGATTAATTAGATCAATCAATATTAAATTATACTCTGTTAACCATTTTTTCATATATAGCAGTAAGTACTAGACTAGTATTTGGTGCACTTTGTGTTTCCTAGTGGGCCTAAGGTAATACTGATTGTGCCATTAGTTTAAATAAAACTTATCACATTTGAATATTTGATTGCTTCTCAACGCTGTGGGAGCTTTAGTGCAATAATTTCTTTCCCAGCGGGTTTCATAATTTGAGCAGTCGTGTGTCACTAAGATCTGATGACAGTCTGAAAGATTTTAACATGGTTATGTAATTAGGGAAGGAAAGCTACTGTTACAACAATCAAAAGTCAGATATATCTTACTTAAAAAAAAAAAAAAAGAACAAGAAGTAAACAACACTACACAGTGCTCTGCCTGAGCAACTGTAATTACATTTATTGCATTAATCAAGGCAAGTAATAAAGTTATAAAGTCATAGGTGGAAGCTTAAATATGCATACAGTCTGTTGCTGTGTCTTATTCCTCCTCCTGTTCCTTCTTTCTCCATCTGTCTTTTCTTTGATGGAATCAATAGATTGATAGATCAGGGTTGCTGACTCCAGGGACGGAACTACCGGCGGTGCAGCCCACTACCGTGAACTTCATGCTTGCCGATACTCTGCAGTCTCCCATTAATCCCCACAAAGCCCACCCAATCCTATGGAACCCCCCATAAAACGGAGGTGTGTTCTCTACAACCGACGCGGTGAAGAATCTGTGTGGAACCGAAAGTATCCAGCGACTCAAAGTCGCTGATCTACCCCCACCGGCAGCATATCACAATTCCATGCTGCTGCAGCAACTTCATAAAAATTGTTGTTCCCCCTGCCATCTCTTCTGCTTCATAGTAGGTGAACTACAAGTCACAGTAGTGCTGCAGCCACCCCTACTTTCCCCCCAGTGGCTACGGGTCTACCGGTCCCTGCATATTATGCAGCTGTGGCACTACAAGTCGCAGCATGCCCTTTTCTTATGGTTACCACCCATCCGGGATTATTCCAGACAGTCCGGTATTTAAGTCGGGTGTCCGGAGTCTGGACGGGTGGCGTTCCTGGACTATACTTTGTCCGGGAACAGAGCAGGGAGGGAGAGTCGGGCAGCCACGCTTCCTCTTACTGTCCTCCATGAGCGCTAAACTTGCTACTGTTGTGGGGGACAAAGCTCCGGCAGCGATAATAGCCGCTGCCCGCTGGCCCGACGAAGAAAGAGCAGGTCTCTGGCTAATTTAAATCTTGCGCCGGCTCGCGCAGCCAATCGGGAGTGGCGGCTCCTGATTGGCTGCCGGACTGTGTGAGCTGGCGTGAGATTCAAATAGCACAGACCTTCTCTGACAGCCGCTGGGGTGGGCTGCATTTCTTAGTTCCTTCGGTTCTCTGCCCAGCTGCCTGCCTCACTGCTCCCCCTGCCTGGCATGTAACCCCTGGCAGAGCATATAACCTCTGGCATAGTGTACATCGAGCATGAAATATGAAACCCTTGGCATCAAGAATTAAACCCGTAGCAATGGGCTGTATGTAAGCAGCACTTATATGTAATAGGCTTTAAGGCATGTAGTATTATATATAATGGTCATTACAATGTGTGGCATAATGTGTATTGGGCATTAATGCGTTTGGTATAACGTGTTATGGGCATTATGTTGTATAATATAACATGTAAGGGGCATTATGGTGTTTGGTATAACATGTAATGGGCATCACGGTGTGTGGCATAACATGTAATGAGCATTATGGCATGCTGTATACTATGTAATGGGTGTGTGACGTGTAATTGGCATTATGTAGAACATTTCTGATGTGTGCCTTTGCCACATACTGTCCATATTATCCCTCCTTTACAAAAAATGTGTTGAGTCCTGGCATAACGTATAATTGCGGTGTATGGCGTAGCATGTAATGGACATCATGGTGTGTGGCATAACATGTAATGGGCATTAGGACAGAGGGTATCAGAAGAGGCCGTGGATGGTCGCATGCACGTGGAGCTCCGTCCCCCATCCACGGAGCTCCACCATCCCCGGCCTCAGGAGCATCGTGCAGCGGAGGGGACAGAGGCAGAGAAGGCGGGCAGCGGTGACAGAGGAGGAAGGAACTGTGCGCCGCAAGCGGAGGACACTGTTGGCCGAAGCTGGGAGAAGGCTGACCCGAACACTGCCGCAGTTCACCTGTGTGATCATTTCACAGGCGCCACTCACCCCTCCGCCTCCCCCCCGGGACCCGCTGAGCATTAAGACGCGCCCGCCGAGCTGACTGTGGCCTCCGGAGATTTGAGGTCTGGATCAAGTGGTGCAGCCGCGGCCTCTCCGGCCGGCTCTGACGCGGCCCCTGCATCATGGGTGACGCGGCCGGCGCATCGCAGCCGAAAAGCAAGCGGATGCCCCCGGCAACACCACCGGCCGGGGGGGGGGGGACACCCTAGGACCACCTCTACTGCCCTATGGACGCAGGGATGCCAGACAAAAGTAGACCAGCGGACCCGGTGAGAAGGGTCCCATACCCCCCCAGCTAGGGCAGGAGGCAGATCAGCCAGGGGGATCCCCGGAAATACATCCAGAGGCCGGTAGGATCACCCCCCCCCCCAACAGGCCGCACCAGCCCCGGTTAACCCTGCGGTAGCTCCGCACCCTCCCCCCCCCTCCACTGACTCTCTCCCGGCCTCACTGACTCTGCCCCCTCCCCCCGCATCATCATCACTATCACCACCACCCACGGCTCTCCCACAGGAAGATTCAAGATGGCGCCGCAAATGGCTGCCTAGGAACTGTGCATATGTATCATGTGTTAACTGTACTGTCCCTGTTTAACTGTACTATCCCTGCTTATATTGCTACCTACCTGGCTGCTGCAGCGACCAGTGGCGCCCGCTGAATTGGCTGCCTGGGCGCTGTGCAGCTCGGCGGGTATGTGTTCCTTGTGTGATAACTGTACTGTCCCTGCTTGTATTGCTACCTACCTGGCTGCTGCAACGACCAGTGGCACCGCTGAATGGCTGCCTAGGCGCTGTGCAGCTCGGCGGGTATATGTTCCCCGTGTGATAACTGTACTGTCCATGCTTACATTGCTACCTACCTGGCTGCCGCAACGACCAGTGGCGCCGCTGATGGCTGCCTAGGCATTGTGCAGCTCGGCGGGCATGTGATCGCCGCAAGTTATGTCTAAATGCTCTCAATGTAATGTGCATAATGTCTCAATGGAATGTATGTAATGTCTCCCCTCCTCCCCCCCCCCCCCCCCCATTTTATCCCTGCTTGATGCTGCACTGTAGTCCACAAAAAATTCCTAGTGTGCGCAAGCACACATGGCCAATAAAGTTGATTCTGATTACTGTGTGTGATGTAACTGGCATTATGGTGTGCAAAATCAAGAATGAAATTGAAGCAAAAGTAAAAAAAAAAAAAACATAAGGCGGGTTAAGGGGCAGGGCTGAGGGCGGGACAGTGGGTGGACTGTGTGTGTGTCAAGGGGCAGGCCACTGTCCGGGAATCTCTCAACACAAAGGTGGTAACCCTACCTTTTCTCCACCCCTTGGTACACCACAACTCCCAGCAGGGTATCCCCAGCTGCAATGCAATTATTACATGTAGCCTTTTCTGCAGTGGTCGAATTCGATTTACATTCATGGTACATTGTACACATTCTATTTACTGGATTGAATTCGATATTTCCTTGGCTGCACAGTCTATTTTTCTGTTCGGTTTTGAGAAAACGTGAGCGTGCATCGAATCGAATGCAGATCGAAAGTGTCATATATATATATATATATATATATATATATATATATATATATATATAGACGAAAAAAAGGACGCACTCTCCAGGTTTTTTTTAAATGCAAGATAAAATCAGCTGTGTATTTGATAAATCATCAGGAATAAAGTATCATGGTATACTCAACGTTACATAGCGTTTCAGTCCATCTAGGGACCTTCATCAGGAGCTGAACAACATGGGCATCCAATAATAAGGCACAGCATAGACCACACAGCAGGTTCCTACAGCGAGTGGTCTATGCTGTGCCTTATTATTGGATGCCCATGTTGTTCAGCTCCTGATGAAGGTCCCTAGATGGACTGAAATGCTACGTAATGTTGAGTATACCATGATACTTTATTCCTGATGATTTATCAAATACACAGCTGATTTTATCTTGCATTTAAAAAAAACCTGGAGAGTGCGTCCTTTTTTTCGTCTATACATACGAATTTGCTTGCCAATTCTGGATGACACCCTAGGAGTTGCATTATGGTGGATGGAGTGCGATCTTGTACTACACAATATATATATATATATATATATATATATATATATATATATATAGACATTGGATGGGCTCTGCACACACTAAATTAACTGATAATAAATAGTGGAGATTTGGTTCATGAATTGATCAATGCATTTAAGCCTGCAGCCCCCGTCAAGGGACCCCACTGTTCTGCAGGTCCTACCACTATCGCTGAAAATGGCTGCAATACACATAGCTATCACATCAATGTTTGATACCAGGCATGCTATCAGGTCTGAAGCTAGCATGCCTGGTATCAAACATTGATGTGATAGCTATGTGTATTGCAGCCATTTTCAGCGATAGTGGTAGGACCTGCAGAACAGTGGGGTCCCTTGACGGGGGCTGCAGGCTTAAATGCATTGATCAATTCATGAACCAAATCTCCACTATTTATTATCAGTTAATTTAGTGTGTGCAGAGCCCATCCAATGTCTGTTTAAACAATGTGGTCACAAGCCATAGGGCACCCCAAAACTAGGAAAGGTGAGTGCCGATGTTAAGTGTATATATATATATATATATATATATATATATATATATATATTAGATAGATAGATAGATAGATAGATAGATAGATAGATAGATAGATAGAGGTATAGATATAATGCCCTGTTTTCACGATTGCAGCCGCAGAAGCTCATAGGTCTGGGAACTTATCCCTATGATTTTCAACTGAAAATGTTAAAAGATTTTGGATACAAAAAAAAACAGAGGACAACTAATGTGAGTATATAATATCAGCAAAATAGTAAATGGAATTGTGAAAACACACCAGTTTCAGGGCTAACTGAATATGCCCTATGATGGTAGTTTACTGTTGAGAAGAATCAAGGTAATTTGCTGGTTAGGAGAGCTGCGATCAGGAAAATGAGATTGTTGGGTAGGAGAGTAGTGGTTATTTGCTAGCATTGAGAATGACTGTCATTTGCATTGATGGTTCCTTCTACTTGAGAGATGAGTGCAATTGTATGCATGCCAAATTTAACTTCCACTTGTGCTTTCACACAAATAAAATTGAATGAAGGACTGCATTGTGCGGCCCCTAGAAGAAAAGAAAACACAGAAGTCGCATCCAACTGGAAGCACTTTGGGGGTGTTGAATCTTTTCTCCAACTGTTGGAACATTTCCGACACTCAGAAATATCATTGGTATTCAATCTTCAGTCGTAAAACTTGTGAAATGGCAAAAATGGCCACAGACTCCACAATCAAGTGACCATTTTTGACAATGCAGATTTGACTTTTTTAGCATGTGCTTCAATGCAGCCAAAAATGGACACATAAATAGGTATGTGCCGAAATTTCCGACTAGACATTGAATACAGCTATTTCTGTTAATTGCAGTCTGGACTAGCAGTCTAAGGTGGAGAAAACCACAACAGAACAAAGAACTTCCATTGTGAATCCATGCATCTTACTGGGAGTGGTGGCTTCCTGGGGAGTCTGCAGCTCCTACGCGCCTGAACCTTTGCCTGCCCCTGGTCTGGGACTTTACAACAAGAGACAGACTTCTGCAGCAGAGGAGGCGGGCAGAAGGGTTGTGACATCACGCGGCATGGAGGAAATGCCATGTCACAGTAAGTATGCTGCGCAGGGAGGAAGCCTTCCACTGCGCCGCCCTCACACGCTATGCTGACATTTGATCCATCGGCGCTGGAGATGAGGGTCCATGTAGTTGATGCAAGAAGAGCTTTGGACGCTGCAGTATGCTGTAGCAGCCAGGAAGAAAAAAAATCCTGTGTACAGCACTAGACATCTACAGATGCTGTGGGCCTATTTTTGAGGTTTATTTGCAACTAATTGTATGCTGATTTTTAAATAAATAAGTTAAAAATTACTTTTTTTATTATTTAATGTAGCATATTTTAACACTTTTTATGCATATTTTAAGTATTTTTCATGCATATTTGCATGCATATTTCAAGCTTTTTATGTTGCATATAATCCTGTCTCTACAGATGACATTTCCCAGAACAGGAAGGGAATGGGGAAAACCTTACACTTTTGATGGACAAGGCCCACCCAAAGGAGATGTAGCGCATTAGTTAATAATAAAAAAAAAAGTGGTCTTACTGTGAAGCTGGTTACAGTAACTGGAAAAAGCAAGGCTGGCACATTTTTTCGAAGTAATATATTATCCAAGTACAATGTCAGAATGGCATATTAGGATGCAGCAGTGTTCTGCATTGAAAATTGTGGCATTCTAAAGCAATGATAAGCTATGTCAGTTTACAAGTGAATGAGGAATGTTATTCCATGTCAAACTCATGCAATTCTCCTGTTAAAAATATGACGTGAAGTGTATTCATGGTAGGCTGACTTCAGGGCCAAGAATCTCGAGGTTATAAAATGATTGTTTGAAAGTACACTTAAAGGACCAGGGACAGATTGGCTTGAAATATTTTCATAGATATTCCTAATAAAATATTTTTTAATCAAAACTTCTATCATGATGACATCAGAGCAAATAAGTTACTCATAAACTGTACTATCTATGGCTTGTAGTATCAGGTTGCACATCTGTTCAATTGCCCTGCACTGTATCAATTGAAAAGTAAACACAGTTTAAGTGTACCTAAAAATCTAGAGATCTCCTGGGGAATACTGTATTCAGTGGGTCCATGGACATATAAAATCAGAACAAGTTGCAATTACGGTACTTGCTTTTAGTGAGTATATAGAGTATAGACAAGGTGTGCCTTATAGTGTGCTCTTAGGCTGCATACAAAGTGACTGCACAAATTGGGATCCATTCAGCATAAGGTCAGGGAGACTGGCGATAAAACATCGAATGGATCAGAATGCAATGCCAGAATACCAACAACCAGTATCCTGATCTGTAAGTATGTGGGGAGTGGAAGCGGGCCAGCCGGGGATTGGAGTTTAGGGTTAGGTACTAGTAGGGGCACTTATGGCATATTTGCCTACTTTTGAAAAGTAGTTTCAGGGAGATTATAGTTGGTAGTAGAATTTTGTACAGCGCGTACATTGAGGGGGTGTGTTATGCTCCACCCAAAGGGCATGTCTAGTTCCATATATGGAGAGATTGTGAAAAGAGATTGTGCACGTGGCACCTACAAGCGTGGGTGTGTACTGCTACATCTGAGAGTAATCTTTTAAAATGACTTATATCCTAATGTAGATGAGCCCCAAAGCCGTTAGTAAGAGCTACTGTACTTGGTAAAGTGCTGGGAAATGGTGCTGATGATTCAATGTAAAAGTATATGTCTCTCATTCATTTTTTTCTCCAAAAATGTAACAGTGTAATGTGGGCTAGGTGAAATGAGGGAGATTGCTAGACTAATGAGGGAGAAAGGGAGATTGCTGCTATTTCAGGGAGTCTCCTGTAGAATGCATGAGGGTAGGCAACTATGACTTAGGGTTAGGCTGCAGGGGATGGAGGTTAAGATGAGGTTTAGGCACTAGTGGAGAGTGTTAGGGTCAGGCTGCTTGAGGGATAGCCTGCTAATAGGGCACTTTCGAGATTCCCTAATTCAGGATGCCAGCATTGGTATTCTGACCATCGGCATCCTGAACGCTTGTACAGTATCCCTCCAAAAAAGCACCCCTAGTTCTAGCAGCCTATGGCAAAAAACACAAAAAATAATGTCAATAAGTGTTGTATTTACAATCACCCTATGAAATTTGTGTCATATTGCACCATTAACGCTCCAGTAATGATTGTTGTCTCAGTAAGAAATCAACCTAAAGCAACAAGAGTTATCTGTAACCCAAAATGATTACAAAGAATTAAAAAAGATGGAAAAAGTAAATTAGTGGCATTTACTTTTGTTGGTAAACCTCTTATAACAATGTTTATAATAGTTTATATTGTTTGGGTATGAAATGGTGCAGTATCAGTTGACATGTCAGATAATGAAATATCCGAACATTACCTGTCCAAAATCCATATTAGGGACAGGCTCAGAGAGGGGAAAGAAAGTTTTCAGGAAAGGGAGGGACCTTTTGGCACGCTACTTACAATCTTTAAGGTGGATAGTTCCAGCCAACCACTACTGTGCTAATCACTGTCATACCCAGTGTACGCACACACTCTATTGGAGCAGGCACACTGCATCCTCTGTTAGCAATTTATCAAGCAATGAAAAGATCTGTTTTTGTCACATGCCTGAGAAATATAACAGCATCCCTTGATTGTGTTATGTGTAATGCATTTGCACCTGCTACCTTGAGAAGAAAATCACTAGGGAAGATCATCTATCCCCTCCTTCTCCTAGAGGCTGTTGACCTTGCCCCTTCACATTGACAGCCAATGTGGTATGATATGCCCTTGGAACTTGGTTATGACATAAAGGGTCAAGAGTCAATAAGCCAACACCAAGTGATCTACAAAAGTCAACATAGACAAAATGAACAATGTCGACTTGGAAATGGTCAATACATAAAAGTCACCATGAGATTTTCATGTTTTTCTGGTGTCAATTTGTAGATTTCATTACATGGACCCCTACTAGAGTCAAAGTGGATAATAAAGTATGAAATAGTCCCAAAAATTATTTAAAAAAAATGTTTGTCGATTGTTTTATGTGTCGATATTTACTATGTCAACATTTTGCTTTTGTCAACCTTTTGTCTATGTCGAGAATTTATTGGAACTACATTTTCTGTGACCAGCATCATGATAACCTTACAGAAATGTGACTATCATATTTAAATGAGGGAACTTGCATAAATTTTCCTGCCGGTATGGGACCACGGAGGCTGCTTGATATTTCTCTATTTGTGTGGCAAATTGTTGCGAGTATACACTGAATATGGGATGCAAACACAAAAGTATAAGCAGAGATGTAAATAGCACAAGCGCAGCACATATGAATCACACATGTACAATATGCAGTCACACAAACAAAAGGATATCACATAAGCATGACACTATTGCGGAGCACAGGGCCTAATTTAGCCTCGGTTACAGTTTTGCTAAACAAGCCAAACTGCAACTGCTGGGGGCTTCCCAGCATGCCGAGCCCCTCCCTGTGATTGCAAAATAATTGTAATTGCATTGCAGAAATGCTAACGAAATGCATTTGAATATTTATGGTAGCCACCTGCCTGCACAGTCTAGCTGCAAAGGCAGGTGCTAGGCCGCCATTTTCCGGCTCATAGTGGCTAGTTGTGTTGTCACAATGCGAACCACCCCCAAAATGGTCCTGACAGGCCTGCATTGTCAGGACTGCGCCCACCCAATGCCGCTCCCCCGCCCCGCTGTCACTCAAAATGCATCACATCATTTTGGGATCATTCTGGGATGCAACTGCAGTTTAAGAGGACGCACATGCATCCTACGGCGTGCCTGCATCCACAATTGTGCGAAAATCGCTGTTTACTGATTTTGGATCAATTGCAGGGGCTGCCCACAGAGAAGAAATACATAACCGTAGAGGTGAGTTACTGTAACGCCTCTTCTACAGATGATAGCTTGCTAAATATTAGCAAATGCAGAGACTATGGACAAATAGATCATTATACGTCATACTGGTAAATGTAGTCATGGCAATGTTTCATGCTGCTTCTATGCATACAAATGATATACAGTATAAAGCAAAACAAACAAAACAAATCATAGCGAAAACTTCCCCATCATCTTTCTTCCTCCTAGATGCCCTTGGTTTTACACAGAATATGTCTAATACTGAGCTTATCCTATTCCCATCCTTCAGAGCCCCTTTATCCCTTTCTTACTACAGGGCTTAGGGCTCCATTTAATAAGACATCCAATACAAATTATTGCACATTGTTGTGGTGGATAACACACTACTGTATCAATTCAATATGGTTATAAGTTGCCTTGATAAGTAGCTGTCTTACAAATTATAGCCCTGCCACTTTAGTAGTGGCAAAAGTTTGTATGGGTACAGAGACAAGAGAGGACCAAAAAACAACAGACATGGAGAGTTCAATTAGCGGTGGAGTGATCACGTTGTAGCTCTGTAGAACCCTTTTCAATAGGAATAAGTAGGGCTTCGAAAGTTAACGCCAGCTGAATATCGTATCTGTTGCTGCAATCAAACTCACCTTTCTCGGGATCCCAATTGTTGGCCAGTCATCAAGCACCCTCTCTTGACATTACCCTCTCTTCTGACCTACAAGTCCACTGCCTAGGAGTTATCAACTCTTCAAACCACAAAATCATGCTCTCCCCCACTCATATGACTTCCACCAGCACCGCTCCAGCAAATCTAGGAATACTCAACGTAACGTTTCTGTCCACTGGGGAGTGTCATAATAAGGAGTTGGGAGCAGCACAATCAGTCCAATGCAATCAGCACAGCAGAATCAGGAAGCACTTCCTACAGTTGTAATCTGATCCAGGTAGCAGACACTTTTGGCAAATGTGTAGAGGCAGCTTGGGATGCCTCGGAGAGCAAGGAGCCATCCCTGAGTGCACAGAATGCTGTTCTGAGCATTTCAGGAACTAACAATATGTTCACCCCAGTAAACTCTGTGGCTGGGATCTTCAGTCAAAATCAAAATCGTTACAACAAAATGGCTGTTGCTATGTGTACAGGCAGTGTACAGACCAGTTATCATGAATAGTTGTGCAACACAAAAAACTACATATGGTGGGAAGATCGGCTGCAGCGGGCCCCATAAACCTACTGATGACAGGTATCATACTCTACCCCCTGACCCAATGACCACATTATGCCCCAGAAAATTATGCTACCCACTCTACCCCAAGGCCCCAGATATATACACTATGCACTCTAACCCAAAGCCCCAATGTGTCTCCCGTGGAGGCCAGTGGTGTAGCTAGGTGCCATGGTGCCCGGAGCAAGGGGATGTTTTGCCCCCCCCTTCCTCCGCAGGTTCTCAGATGGCCGGCACCACCAGCACCCCCCCCCCCCACTCCCCAGTGTGAGGGGTCCGCTACATCCTCCCACACCACACACACATATATACGGGAGGGGGGCACACTGACACACAAACACATGTTATAGAGGGACCAGGGGCACACTAACACATACAAATGTTGTACAGGGACGGTGGACCAGGGAGTACACTTACACACACACATGTTGTACAGGCACACTGATATACTCATACATAGTCAATACCTGCAGATGTAACAAGCGTCTATGGGCAGTAATAGGTTAACTCGTACTCCCTCTCTCCCTGCTGCCGCTGCCAGCACAGAGTGGCAGCAGGTCCTCTCTAAACACCCCCTCCCCAATACCTGCAGGTGTCCCCAGCATCTATGGGCAGCAGCGGATTGTCTCCTACTCCCTCTCTCCCTGCTGCGACCGCCAGCACAGAGTGGCAGCAGGTCCTCTCTCCCTCCTCCAAAGAGACCGGCTTGGGTAGCAGCGCATCATCGAGGACCTCTCTCCCTGCTGCCGCCGCCAGCACAAATCGGCAGCAGGTCCTCTTCTGCAGCTGCTCTCCAGAAGTGGACAGCTTACGGCACACAGGGAGGGCAGGGATGCCATTGCGATGCATGGCCCCGGCGTCCTATGACCTTTCGGCACCCGGAGCTTGTGCTCCACCCTCCCTATGCCTCTGGTGGAGGCTAATGTGTTTTTTCTGGTTTGAGGACAGGGTATAGTTTGTTGCGTTGTGGTGCACCCAGAGAAAAAAAAGGATTACTATTGTACGTGGTAGCACACCCCTGCACCCTCATCTATATATATGATGTACATCTAGCAGGGAGCCTACAGTTTTAAAAGAACATTTAAACTCATACAGGTCTTGTGCGATTGACCCCCAAAAACCTAATGTGTTTTTTCCCCTGATTTGAATGGTGCGACCAATAGTGGAATCTAAAGCATAATTGCAGCATCTGAAAGTGGGCATCTCAGTCCTTGCATAATTTGGATGCACACATGTACACAAGGGATGCAACTTTGTCCAAATCAGAATCAGGCTCTACAAAAAAGGATTTGCCACCTTGCCAGGCTATGCCCACATTAAGCCTGCTTCCATAAGTTTCCCAGGCTGATTTCATATCTCAATTCGCCCCTGTATGCATGTATAGGGTTTTTTTTTTGTCATGACAATGTACATCTGTGACTTTGTAACGCAGCAACACTTCTCAAACATCATGGAGAGACAACAACTGCCAGTTTGTGGCTTGTGAAAGAGATTTCCACAAAATGCTCCTCTATGTCTGCACTGAATGGTGGACACTATGAGGGGGAAGAAACATGGAATGAGTGATATTATGTCACTCTTTTAGTATTTTAGGTGCCTTCTAAAATCTAGCACTTAAAGCTAAAGCCTTGGCGTACGTAGCTGTCTCTCCATCCTTATATATTGGCACTCCCCATCCTTATATATTGGCACTCCCCATCCTTATATATTGGCACTCCCCATCCTTATATATTGGCACTCCCCATCCTTATATATTGGCACTCCACATCCTTATATATTGGCACTCCCCATCTTTATATATTGGCACCTAGCTTTAAATTTAAACTCACACAAGTTTCTACAAAGTTCTATGTAATCTATGCATATTTAATATTCTTACATATACTGTAGCACAACAAAGTTTATATGAAGCTTTAAGGAAAGATGTCCACATCTTGACTCTGAAGGAAATCATCAAAGAGGCCTTAATGATAAACTCGTTAATTGTAATTGACTAGTGTAATACCTCCAGTACATTAGCTCATCACTGTTAATTAAAAGTGAAGGCCTGATATGGGACAAAAGGATTTCACTGCTTTTATCACCATGTTAGCATAACAAAAGAAGCTATAAAAATGTCGAAAGAGTTTTTCTAAGAAAAGGTGTTCATTGGTAAAGATAAGTATTTAACCTCTTACTTGACAATACATGGTATTAATAACATTAATATGAATTGTATTTCCCTAATTGTGCACAACAGTCAAGGTACTAAGCCTTGAAAACTAAAATTAGAGAGTGATAAGGCCATACCTACGAACTTTCTTCTGCTCCAATTCGGGACTCCAGCATGCGTTCCCAAAAAGTGGTGTGGCCAAAGTAAAAGGGGCGTGGCTTTGCAGGAATGACTGTGAAGTCATACCCCCTTTTTTGCCACTGCTAAACGGGGGCATGCTAGCCATGCCCCCAGCCCATCTGTCTTCATGAACAGATGTTGTGCGTATTCCCTGATGCTCTGATTAGCAGAACAGCAACTGACAGGGGAGTCTCCCAACTTGAGTTAGATGCAAAG
This sequence comes from Crinia signifera, assembly GCF_055691185.1. Taxonomy (NCBI): domain Eukaryota; kingdom Metazoa; phylum Chordata; class Amphibia; order Anura; family Myobatrachidae; genus Crinia; species Crinia signifera. The sequence goes on from NC_139218.1 coordinate 193,863,212, forward strand.
TGGATTATTTGGTACTGTTTACCAAGAACGGCGCCCATCGCGGGCATCGCATGTACATCGCATGCCATTGTAATGGCATGTGATGCGACCGATGCGATGCCCGCGATTTTACATAGAAATGCATGTTAAAATGTAAAACGCGACGGTCGCATCGCATGCGGCCAAAAAATCGCATGCGATGCGACCAACGTGATTACCGCGATTTACATAGGGAACAATGTTAAATGGCCCAAATGACCCAATTTTACATAGGGAACAATGTTAAATGGCGTTAACAATTGGGGGGGACATTTCACACTTCAGAGTGCCTATTTGGGGTCTGTGGGCCATTTAACATTGTTCCCTATGTAAAATCGTGGTAATCGCGTCGGTCGCATCGCATGCGATTTTTTGGCCGCATGCGATGCGACCGACGCAATTTTTTACCTTGCGATGCCTAAGATCAAAATCGTGGGCGCCGTTCTAGGTAAACAGTACCGATTATTTTTTGGATGCCATGGAAGACATATTTATTACCTTATGTTAACGTGAGTTTCTACAGCGGGTTGCTGTACCGCTCACTGTTCTCCTGTCCACAGCTGCAACCATAATCATTAGTTTTGGCACTTGCTCCATGCTAGGTGCCAAAGAGCCATAAGAAAAAGGCTTCCCTTCTGTGTACACATGACTCTAATAGATTCTAATAATGTAGCATGGAACGCTAGCTACATGCCCCCCAATACTCCCACAATACAGATCTCTTGCATGCGTTCTCATGGATTCCACAAAGTTGCCACACAGTAATCCCATTTCGCGCAAATCCGGCAAAGATCAGTTTGACGCAGAGTTACCTAGCGATATGCAAATATTCCTACACTCATAATTACAAAGTACTGTATGCTGAGATCTCTCTTTACACCTGTCTATGGAGTGGTGCCAGTCTCGCTGTTTGGACTTCTCTTCTCTGTACAAATTTTCTTCTAGGTTCCGGATTCAGTTTGCAAAAATTAATTTCTGCAGGCAACTTATCAAACTCACTATAAGAACAAATAAGACTCCTGCCGTTATCATTATTAAATGTTGGTTTTAATTAGAGTATTTTTGCTATCATATAGATAAGTGTTAGTTCCTTTTCCTGTTCATTTGTATAATATATTTTTTTAAATGCCATTTTGTCATTCAGTATCATTTTTCTTGCAAAATTTTATTGCTGTTTTTTCATGTGTATGTGCATTTAACTGGAAATGCACGCAATATTTTTTTAAGTATATCAGCAAGAAAGTTGTTAACCTACTGTAATGGATGCAGATCTGCATGGCAACGGAAATTAAGAGGCAGTGAGACATTTATAGAATGTAATTTAAAGAGTCAAGAAAATGGGAAGTTCGTTAAGGCTAAAAGTAAAAAAATAAAAAAAAATGGTTCAATGTAAAGACTTTTCTCCATCATCTCCAAGAGACAGGAAACTCAGATCTCCCCATGCTGTCGTGGATCATTCCCTGGACCAATGCTGCAAGCTAGCCAGGTGGATTCCCAAGTAATGGTTTTGACCATTTTACACTGTGCTGAGACCCAGGTTAACCCAAGAATAACCCAGATCCAAATCTTGGCATAAATGATAAAAGGGTATAAATCATGCAATTTTCTGGGTTTCAGATATTTGGCGGGATGTAGCAGGCATTGCATTTTGCTTAGGATGCATCCCGGCACTCTCCACATGCACATCAGAGTTTACTAAAGCAGTGTGCATGATGATTTTAGCAAAGGACAACTCTTGCTGTAAGATCTGTCATTTGCGAAGATAGGACTTCTGGGTTTAGGACCTGGAGTCCTATGTGTGCATGCCATGAGTGATGCACCGAACATGGGTTGTGCTAGGAGGGATCCAGTTGGACCCTTCACAGCAGGGAGGTGCAATAGAAGCCAATAAGCTTCTATAGGGCAATGCCAATCTAAAAATGTCATTGACCACCACATCCAAGTCACAGAATATATCCCTTTCCAGGCTTGGTGCATATGCAAAGCATGGCCACACCTCTGAAAACAGCATTTTCAGAGGGTTTAGATGCTTTTTAATCTTCGCTGCATCTCACCCACCTTCATAGTGCATTCGTTAGGTCACCATTAATGCCATTTTGGACAAATGTCCCTAGCTGTTTGGTGTCAAGGAACAGTTGTACTAAGACTGGAGGAGAGAGAAAGTGGCAAGAGATAAAGTACCATTCAATCAGCTCCTAACTGTCATTTTACAAACATAAGTTATTTATTATTTTGTAACATAGAAGCTAGAAGCTGATTGGCTGGCACTTTATCTCTCTCCATGGGTTGGTACAGCTCCATAAAGGTGATCAGATGAGAAATATACTGCTTTGCTATAAATGTATATAAAATAAATACTGTACTTTGGTGAAGCTGGGACTGTGACACAAGAATAAGATGCCACAGTCCAGTGGCACAATTCCAGTCTGACAAAGACGAGTAGAAAATGTTCCCATCAATTGCTTTATGCAGGGTAAACCGTGAGTGGTGAAGATAGAAGCATTATATGGACGGTTTCTGTAGCCAGTAGCAATGTCTCAGAAGTGGCTTTGTGTAGTAGCAGTGCTTGATAGATAGGCATTAATGCCCAAGGGGGTGGTTGCCTGGCAGGAAATACCTATATTAGAGAATTACGGAATATACTTTCAATTTAAAGCCTTTTGATCTATCCAGACACACAAGACAAATAAGATCGAATTTCTACCTCCACAACTATGTAGATTACCAAAGTATTACAAAAAAAGAAAACACTAAAATGTATGTACATATGATACACCAAATAAAGACAAACTAGATGTACTCATGCTGAGTTGTCTAACCCATAGTATAAGGAGTACCGCCTCCATTTGTATGACCACTTTATCCAATCCTTCCTTTCTTCTTATAACTCCTTGTGACACAGAGATCCTTATGGCATATACTGTGCCATAAATATAAACTTAACTCGTACCTGCCCATCCACCTGTCTGTCCTGAATAATCCAAGATTCCAAGATATTGATGTGACCCGTTCTTTTTGGAGAAAAGTGGGTCTCAGTAATTTTGGACAACTTTTGAATTGACAGTTAAAAAAGAAAAAAAAGTTTCCCTGGCTGCCACCTTTAAGGGGTGAATGATTTGGTCTCCTGCCCATTCGCAAGGAGGACCAATGTTTGCCTACTGCGCATGCGCATAATATTTTATGAGCATGTGCAGGGTTCCTGGGCGAATGGACTCGGTGACTTACATAGTCGCCAGCCCGCTCACACTGGGTAGTGCAGGTATGGGGCAGCGGGCCCATGTGACCCCCATGGGAATGCCCAGCGTTTCATGGGTGTTCCCATGAAAATGTTCGGCGTCCCCATGGGAATTCGGGAGGGAGGAGGTGTGCCGGGGGCGGATGGATGACGTCATATGATGTCAGCCGCCTGCACTGTCTTCAGCGGAATGGCCGCAAATATAAGTCAGTCTCCACTGACTTATATTTGAGTGGCCTATAGAAATCATTCAATGGTCGGCGACCATCGAATGATTTGTCCTCCAGCGGGACATGGGAGGGGATGTGTCTTCATGACACATCCCCTCTCATGGTTGCAAGGGGATACGGCGGCAGGAGGTGGCGAGTGACAGGGCAGGCCCTCTGGCTTTACAGGTTGCCGAGTCGACCAGAATCAGGGCCTTAATTTGTAATTTCTTCAGATTCAGTATTATGCCAGCATGGTGACCTGGAGCTTTACTCACATTGACTGGTCATATTCATTGGGCAAACTATTACTTATTCACCACCTTACGAGAAAGCCCATATCCTCTCACTATATATTTTTTATGTACTTACCTTGAATATGATGTTCTCCAGACTGGACTGTGTAGATGGCGGCATTGCTACCCACACCTACCTACAAACTCCCTGCCCCATGCTCTGGTGAATTCATCTAAACTACTCACTGATGTGACTTATGTCAACATGTTTTTCAATATTTTTTTTGACATTTTTCTTATTCACACCTTTTCCTTCCTGACTGAGGCTTCAACATGGGTCAGCACAGCCCTTGGCGCAACGTAGAAGGAGCAAGCAGGGCCAGGTCAGGCACAGGCACATTTTGTGTGGCAGTTTCACTGGGTATGGGTGGGGTGGCACTGGCAGGCACCAGACAGCAGCAACTGCCCATCTCTGTCCACAGAGTAGGCACATCTAGTGTAAGTGATACTGTACTAACACCCTACTCTGGTGTCACCTCATTGTCACTCACCACGCGGCTCTGGCATTCTATGTTTAAGGGGGATAATAAAGTATACTTTAACACAGGGCTGGGCAACACCGGCCCTCCAGATGTTAATGAACTACACATCCCAGGATGCTTTGCATTAGTTTTGCTATGTGACCATGCTGAAACTGATGCAAGGCATGCTAGGATGTGTAGTTCATTAACATCTGGAGGGCCGGTGTTGCCCAGCCCTGCTTTAACATGTACTGAGTGGGTTATGTCTCATTGATTTATAGGGTTCTAAATTTATATAGAAAGCCAGATTTCCACTGCGGTTATGCAAAAAGATGCCCAATTTAAAATTTTAATTGCATAGATATTTTAGCACAACCTCTGCATCCAAGAAGCAATAACTGCACAAATGAAGCAGTTCCGTAATGTGGAACTCACTAGATACATTTCTAACACTACAATTTAGATTTCAGTTTAAGCACACTCCACCGAATCTAAAGGCCAATATACACTTGCCGACTTTGAGCTGAAAGCCCCTCAAAACAGCATGTTTGTGAGTGGCTTTCTGCTCAAAGCCGCCCAGTGTGTATGGCCCGGCAATGAGCGGTGATTGCTGCTGCACTCTCCGACATCATTGCCAGGAAAGCCGCTCATCTGTTGGTATTACCAGCAGATGAGCGGCTTTGAGGACGGCTTTGCATAGCGCTGAGTTCTGCAAAGTCACACACACACCCCCGCTGACAGCACCATCACTGTCAGCGGGGGTGTGTGTGTGTGTGTGACTCTGCATAACTCAGCGCTATGCAAAGCCATCCTCAAAGCCGCTCATCTGCTGGTAATACCAACAGCAATCATCGCTGTCCATACACGCTGGGCATAATCGTCCAGTGTGTATGGACCTTAACTCTGCATGTTACATTTGCCCCACCTGCAGTGCACATGGTTTTGTCCATTTCAGAAAGATCTTGCTTTTGTGATCAACTCTGAATCAAGCCCCTAATGTACATCTGGATAGTTGTGTGTGGATCTTTCTATGACCTTAGTACAGACTGAGCTTTTTGTATATGCCTAGCATGGATCTGGCTTTTACCCTCTTCCTTTTTAAAAAGGAATGATCATAAAAGGATAACCTACTGTAAGTAGCAGTTTTCGATTAAACAAGGGCTGCCTAAGCCAGAGCGTACTTAAGATGCTTACATTTTTGGGGTTTACAGGAAAGAGTTAAAGACTGCTAGTTGTTTAAAGTTGGTTTCAGTTTTGTAGTTATCCTTTAGGTGAACTTAGGGTCGTGAGCTTACCCTTACGCTCCCTTGCCTTTGGCATTTCAATTTATAGTCAATTACTTGGTACATTTACCATTATTACAACTTTGGCGGTAGGGTGTCAGGACCCAGCGGTCACTTGTGGCATGAGAGGGCGCTGGGAGGCACTGCCCCTTGGAAAGACGGCGGGGTGTCCTGCCTTTGCGGGGGAAGCTGTGGGCACTTCGCCAGCGGTGTGTCCACACCGACCAGAGAAGGGGTGGTGAGACTTCCCAGCGTTAGGTCGTGCCTTAGTCGGATGGGACGTCTCAGTTGCCACCATGTTAATATCAGTCAGTTGGGGCGTTTAAGTCACTGCCATTTTTGATGTGACTAGAGCTGGCGCCTTATTGCCAGCCCTTTACAAAGAAGGGTCATACCACATAATAAATATACATACAGTGGTGCAAGTAGGAAAAATGACTTAGTGGTACTGTGCTGCGCGGCGAAAAATGGGCGTAGTCATGGGCGTGGTCAGGGGTGTGGTCATGACACTAGGGGGAGTGGCTAGAATATTGCACGCCGAAGGCACATGGCCAAAATTTACACAGTAATGCCTGTTATGCGTCACACACCCATACATATGACCCAAGCCATAATGCCCGTTACACATTATGCCCCACACCATAATGCTCATTGCACCGCACAACTGATGCTCATTACTAATATACCCCCACAGTGCCAGATATGCCCCCACAGTGCCACACATATGCCCCCACAGTGCCAGATGTCATATGCCCCACAGTGCAACACACATGCCCCCAGTGCCATATATCATATGCCCCCACAGTGCCACACATATGCCCCGTGCCAGATATCATATGTCCCACAGTGCAACACATATGCCCCCAGTGCCAGATATGCCCCCACAGTGCTAGGTTTGCCCCCACAATGCCAGATATGCCCACCACAGTGCCAGATATGCCCCCAATGTCAGATATGCCCACACATATGCCCCCAGTGCCAGCCATATGCCCCCACAGTGCCAGACAGAACCATATATGCCCCCACAGTGCCAGATATGCCCCCAGTGTCAGATATGCCCACACATATGCCCCCAGTGCCAGCCATATGCCCCCCCAGTGCCAGACAGAACCATATATGCCCCCACAGTGCCAGATATGCCCCCAGTGTCAGATATGCCCACACATATGCCCCCAGTGCCAGCCATATGCCCCCACAGTGCCAGACAGAACCATATATGCCCCCACAGTGCCAGATATGCCCCCACGGTGCTAGGTATGCCCCCACAATGCCAGATATGCCCTCCACAGTGCCAGATATGCCCCCAGTGTCAGATATGCCCACACATATGCCCCCAGTGCCAGCCATATGCCCCCACAGTGCCAGACAGAACCATATATGCCCCCACAGTGCCAGATATGCCCCCAGTGTCAGATATGCCCACACATATGCCCCCAGTGCCAGCCATATGCCCCCACAGTGCCAGACAGAACCATATATGCCCCCACAGTGCCAGATATGCCCCCAGTGTCAGATATGCCCACACATATGCCCCCAGTGCCAGCCATATGCCCCCACAGTGCCAGACAGAACCATATATGCCCCCACAGTGCCAGATATGCCCCCACGGTGCTAGGTATGCCCCCACAATGCCAGATATGCCCTCCACAGTGCCAGATATGCCCCCAGTGTCAGATATGCCCACACATATGCCCCCAGTGCCAGCCATATGCCCCCACAGTGCCAGACAGAACCATATATGCCCCCACAGTGCCAGATATGCCCCCAGTGTCAGATATGCCCACACATATGCCCCCAGTGCCAGCCATATGCCCCCACAGTGCCAGACAGAACCATATATGCCCCCACAGTGCCAGATATGCCCCCAGTGTCAGATATGCCCACACATATGCCCCCAGTGCCAGCCATATGCCCCCACAGTGCCAGACAGAACCATATATGCCCCCACAGTGCCAGATATGCCCCCACGGTGCTAGGTATGCCCCCACAATGCCAGATATGCCCTCCACAGTGCCAGATATGCCCCCAGTGTCAGATATGCCCACACATATGCCCCCAGTGCCAGCCATATGCCCCCACAGTGCCAGATAGAACCATATATGCCCCACACAGTGAAAGATATGCCCCCAGTGTCAGATATGCCCACACATATGCCCCCAGTGCCAGCCATATGCCCCCACAGCGCCAGACAGAACCATATATGCCCACCACAGTGCCATACATATGCCCCCAGTGCCAGATATGCCCCCACAGTGCTAATATGCCCCCACAGTGCCCCCCACAGTGCCAGCTGCAGAACAGCACAACTGACCGTTGGTTGCTGCAGCCTGGTCTCACTCCAGCCGCTGCTTCCCCCGCCGCCATCTCCGCGCCGCCAACTCCGCGCCGCTGCTGCTGCTGTGGGAGGGGAAGGAGAGATGCGAGATGCGCTCCCCGCCCCTCCCCTCCATAGGAAATCTGCTGTGGCGGGGGGCAGTGGACCTGTACAGGCCACGCCCCCCGCCACTTACATATGCGCGCATGCGCACAATGTTGTTGGGGGGGGGGGGGGATAATTTCTTATGGCGGTACGGGGTACCGGCACCCTACGTTTTAGTGGTACGCCGTACCACCCCGTACCGCCTCTCTTGCAGCACTGTATACATATGACCTTTAAATCTAATTACTTTGGTGTCCGTGTCTTTATTGTGTCAGTTATTATTAGTTAAGCTAGCTTAAAGTGTATGTGTTAAGGTTCAAGCCAAATAAATGTATAGACGCCTTACACGATCATGCAGAAAAAGGTGGGATTGGGGATAAATTGCCACGTAATACAAAGATTCTGAGAGAAATGTAATAGGGTGAGAGAATCAGAAAGTGAGAGATTTGGTAAAAAATCTCCAGTTTTGTTTTTTTTAAAGCGGCAATCATTTACACTGAAAAATCAAACTGGTTTGGCAGTGTAAACGATTGCCGCATTAAAAAATACTGGAGATGTCTTACCAAATCTCTCACTTTCTGATTCTCTCACCCTATTACATTTCTCTTAAATTCTCTGTATTACATGGCAACTTATCCCTAATCCCACCTTTTTTTGCATGATCGCGGGTCCATTTTTGGTTTAGATTATCCTTTTGGGCAGTATTCAATGTGAAATTTCACCATGTGCAGCGAATCCTTTTTAGGATTCACTGCACACTTGCTGTGTTCCGGAGGGCTGGCTGCCACTCGCTCTCTCCGTATTCAATGTCGGAGGGGCAAGTTGCCCCTCACGGCGAATCTTAACCCCTGCAGCGGACGAGCGTCCGCGGCAGGGAGCCGTGGGACGGTGGCAGCCGTGGGACGGTGGCAGATTGAAGTCTCCCTGCCTGCCCCAGAACGTATGTGGGGGGGAGGTGGGCTCCCCGGGACCCAGGCAGCACAAGCTGCCCCCCCCCAGAGCCAGCAGGGGACCGGGTATATTCACTGCTCCCGATCATGCATATGTAATGATCGGGTGCAGTTCATATATGAATATCTAATCAGCGGCTCGGCTCCCGGCCCCCTGCCGGCTGCTCTGTGTTTTTTTTTATTAAAATATATATTCATGTGCTATAAGCACATGAATAAAAATAGCACGCCCCTTCTCAGAATAAAATTCCTGATTTTTTTACACCAAAATTAAAACAAAAAACCTTTTATTTTAATAGTTCACATTCCACTTCTCCATGAAAAGATGGAGAATTGCTACACGGAGAGACACGGCGAAAATCACTCAGAAAGACGGCGAGAAGTGCACGTTGAATAGGGTTGCTCGCTTTTTAAGAGCAAAAGTCTCCGTCCAACGCGAGAAAAGCACAAACTCGCCATAAAACACGGCAAATTTTTCACAATGAATACTGCCCTTTGTGATCGTTCCATAAAGTGGACAGAGATAAGTACCAGCCAAACAGCTACTAATTACCATGTTACAATCTATGTTTTAAGAATGACACAATTTGGTTGGTTGGAACTTTATATACATCAACTTTATCTCTGATGTATATAGACCTCATCTATGCCTAGATATTATTTTTTATATGTATTCTGGATGTGATTCTAATTTCTCCTCATTTTTATATGTATATTTTTTTATAGTCTACACTACAACTTCTGTTGTTCTGTATGGTGGATGCATTTTTCAGTATTATTATTACAGGTTGAGTATCCCATATCTGTACATCCCTTATCCGAAATATTCTGAAAACCGTAGGGTTTTTTTTGCCCCGCACCTTTTTTTATACTTACCTGGACCCCGGTGTCCACAGCATCCATCGAAATCCTCTTCAGCAGCATCCCCGATCCCAAGGATGCATTGCGCTGGTGATGTCCCCGGCGCACCGACGCAATGCATCCTTGGGACCGGGGATGCCACCGGAGATTATTCCGATGGCCGCCGTGAATGCCAGGGGACACTGTGGACATCGGGGTACCATCAGGGCACCAGGTAAGTACGAAATAAATATATATTCCGAAATCCGAAAAAATGTCTTATCCAAAATGCTTGGGGGGGGGGGGGTCACAGCTCTGTGATAGGTTTTTCTGGGGTAATACAAACCTGCCCTGGTAGGTTTGTCCTGCCCCAGCAAAGGTTTTTCTGGGGTAAGACAAACCTGCCCTGGTAGGTTTGTCCTGCCCCAGCAAAACCCACCACTCAAGGGGTTAATAATGTGTAGATAATTGCAAAGCACAGTTCATAGTGTTGCATATGCTGAACGTTAATAATTGTAGAGCATTTACAATACAATTTAAAGGTATTTGTCTGATGGGCTGTAACTAGAGCGGTGCAGAATGTGACACCACATTGCATGAAGCGATGTAGGGTAGGGGGCACTTGTCAATTACCTGTTTTAATTACTTTCCCTTGTAGCTTTCCTTCTCTTTGTGTCCGGGGCATCTCCTTACCACCCATCTCTTTCCTCTAAACCTTCCATCACTAATAACTACGCAACATTCATGAACTTAACTTAAGAGCTCTTTGTTATTCAGACACACTGTCATTTTTACATTTCTAGATGTTGACATACCCAGGATTCAAACCCACCACCTGTGGCATTGCAGACTGAATAAAAAAACTCTCAAGTTAACTGCATGAATGTGGTATAAAGAGCACTTATGTCCAAATCTGTTTTCTTGCATTATTATAAAAAAAGTTAAATAGATGAAAATATAAATATATATATTTGTGTGGCAAGGGGATTCATAGCATGGGCTTTCTCTGGTATCAGTTTCAGTTTTGTCATGCCCCTTCCCCATGAGGGCATGCCCCTTGTGTCCCTATTGTAAAATTGGCTTTTTCTGGCACAGGCCGCCAAATAGTGTAGTTACGGTTTAGGGGAGTATTCAATCTGGATTACGACTGTCGGAACCTCCCGTCAGTCGGACTAAGGCCCATTTTCACCGGCTTCTGATGTCAACTTGACAGTCAGTATTCAATGTTCCAAGTGTCGGAACGGCTGTGGATTGGTGAAACTGGCCGTGTTTTGCAGAAAAACATCCACACATTCCACAATACACGGCCGTGTCCGACAATATGTATATGCCTCTATAGGGAGGTAAATCTGTAGAAGGCGAGTCCCGGCCGGGATGGAATGCTGACCTGACAATATTTCCACCTGTCAGAAATATAGTCAGGGATTTAATACCCCCTCTGTGTCAGTGGCAAATGCAGGATTTTCAGAAGGGGGTTTCCAGAGGGGCGGAGCAAAGCACGGAGATGGACACCCAGTATATGCCGGGTCAGTTAAAGTATTATAGATAGACCAAATGTATATAAATAATAATAATAATAATACAAATATATATATATATATATATATACACACATACATATACATACATACATACATACAGGGGCATCAACAGAAGTGTAGACCCCTGGGCATAGCAATGTATTGGGGCCCCTACCGAACCTCCAGCGGTAGGGATGGGGGAGGCTTTGATGTCCCGCGGGTGGTAGGGGGTATTATATCAACCGCTCAGCATGTACGGCCTGTATCAGTAATTTCCACTAATTACCCCTTTACTGCACAGATGGTGGGAGATGGAGTGGGAGAAGGGGGCATTGGGCTGAATGAAGGGGCCCTGATACATAACTTCCAGGGTGGTAGAGGATGTTTAATACGCAGAGGAGAGGTGTATAGTGGAGTGGGCTTATTATTCATAATTTTCTGGTGGGAGGACAGCTTGCTTGACTGCAGATATCTCCATTTCCCGGAAATAGATTTCTTAGATTATAATGGAATTAAAAACTAGAGAATCCCACCTAGCAAATGGTATTGAGGACTAGGGGATCAGAGTTCAGAAGGCAGAGCAATCTGCCAACGAGTATATAAAACTACATACCAGGTGTGTGGAGCTGGAGCAGTAACCAGCTGCTGGAAGGCTGATATCTCTGGTTCTGGGAACAGTAGAGACAAGCTACTAGTGTCCTTCAAAGGGGGAGAGTCCCAGCTTTTGGAATATACCCTCAGAAAATTTCTAAGTCAGACAGGACCTGAAATATCTGACTGGGAAAAACAATTAACAGGCTTGGATGGGGACCACTGCTTTGAAGTCAGATTTCTCCGGTTCCCAAGGGCCGATTTTTACAATTCTTGTACCCATGAAAAGAGGGGACCCTCAGCTTTCAGCTGAGGTCCCTTAGACTCCTGGGGGGGTTTCTGGGTACTCAGAAACCCCCCCTGAGTGCGCTACTGTGTGTATCTGTCAAAAAACATGGTGCAGTAAAAGCATATATATGTTACTAGCATGTTTCATATTCGTCTTTTATGCATTTGAGCTTCATAGAATAAAGTATATTTCTCAATATTAAAAATATACTTTCATACACAGATCTGATAGAGGTAGACAGCACTGGGTTAAATCAGTTTACCTATGCTCTATCTGTTCAATATGCAGGGAATTGATAGGTACCAAAGCTCTGGAACATCAGCTGGTTGCCACGGATACTCTTCTGAGGCAGATGTGACAGCAGCTACTGTAGTAACTTCCAGAAACAAGTACAGGAAGTAGCTACTTCATTTTATATATTCCTTACCACAATTAGTCCCCTCAATGACCTGTCCATCCTGTCACATTCCTATGCTACGCATGACGTCCAATCTCCTATCAATTTGTATTTAATATTGTAATTTTCTATTACTGTATTGAATCTGGCTTGCCAGTAATCACCATTCTCTGTACCATCCTCCTATAGGTAATCATTCTTTGCTGCAGAGTTTGTGTCACCATCTTATTCTGAGCCACTGTATAATATAGATGTAACTGCACAAATATATGCATGGGACAATAAAGGGATGATATATAAAGCACCCAAGTGAAATATCTGAAAGTAAGTAAATGTAAGAGGGATTTACTACATTGGAAAAAAGCAGCTGGTTATATCCAGGTATGTCATTGCAGAAGTCAAAGTGTAGTGTACTGGGAAGAATAAGTGCTGCAAAGTGCAATATTTCAGCACTGAGGATTTTACAACATTATCCCAAAATAATATCATTGTCATTCTGCTTGAAGGCAAAATATGTTTAACCCTCTAGGTGCTGGAAGGGAGGAAAATAGCCTGCATGGATTTCAGCAATGCAAGTGACAGAACAGCTGTGGTAGGAGGGGAAGAGTCTGCAGAATCTTCTGGGATAATGCAACATCTGTCAGCTCGCATACCGTTGCTCCTCATCTGCCTGCTACCCAATCCTAGTATCAAGTAATAGGTGACACCCTGATCAATACTACCATCCATAACCAAGGTCTTAGAAATCATCCTTTCTCCATCTACCACAGCTAAGTAGTCAGTGAATTTCTAGAAGACTATTATATCTGTATAACAACCAAATAAAACATAGTAGCACATGTAAAATAGCTACACTGTACTTGCGAAGCTTATCTTACAAAACACCTAATAGTCCTGTTCAGCATACTCCTATGATGGAAATGTGACTGAATTACAATAAATTTCATCACAGCAAGTTCACATTTATGAAAGAATGACAGTGTGTCAAACAAGCCCTAGAGAGAGTTTAATGCACACTAGCTGCTGCAAAGCGACAATCACAGAAACAGCTCAAAGATCATCCAGTGTCATTTCAATGCAGCAGAACAAGCTGACAGCAAGCTGGTGAAATGTGTATATGTGCATCAATTCACACCACTGCATGCCATGGATAGCACCCTAGATCACTAAGGCATACAGGTGTCTTAAGGCTACAAGTTGAGATGATATCTTCCACTATGTATCAGGAGAGATCAGCTACTGAGTCCTAGAAACTTTGTCACCCCACGTCACACAGCCTTCATGTAGCTGTTGTCACCTCAAATGACTTTCTATCCCAGCTCATTTGTAACCCATGCAGCACCAGAGCAGCCCATACTGCAGCACTACGTTGAGTTATTTGGCATTAGGACAAAAACCAAAGGACACAGGCTAAGCATGCACAGGTTGTGATTACAGAAAACTATTGATTGGATCATCTATATTCTGGATGATCTGACAGGTACTGAATAAGGTTAAAGAGAGGTTTACTCAAACCTGCAGAACTGCTGGCACCTAGCTTACCGCGGGTGGCATTTACTACTTACAATTATATTGATCTGATAAATCTAATCCTTTACTTGGTTTCCCTTATGGCTGTGCTAATGGCACACACCACTGGAAAGTTATTTAAAGCCATCTTTGGAAATCATTGGACTAAAAGAGAGCTTGGTCAACACTGCAGTATGTCAGCTGCCTGCAATATATTTGCACCCTATCAGAGTGCAGGTGTCCTACACTACCACTACAGATGCAGCCCATAGGCACATATAAGCGCTGGGATACTGGGCAAAAGAGTCCTGCAGCTGGGTATATACCTCATTTTCCTGTAGAGTCAATAGCGCTAAAATACATATATTATTTCTACATAATCTATAAAATAATCAATATAAGCAGATGACATAGATAATAATTTCATACATACTTATTCCAGATGACTCTGCCTTTTATACTTATATTTATTATTATATATCCTTCATTATTATCCTTCATATAGACATTTACAGATATGGCAGATTATATTGTATTAGCGTTCTACACATATAGCAAGACATGGATCTCTAACCACCTATAGACAAATGCAGAGTAACAGATACTTTGAAACATCTAGCATGTGTCCTCATGCAATGTGGCACTGGGAACACACATCCATCCCAGGAATGTACAGTAATGTAACATATGGCATGGAGAACACAAGTCCAGCCTAGGAATGCAATGTGAACACAAAACATAGTTAAAAATCCAGCCTCCACCCCTTGGGATAGCAGGGGAGAAGTGTATGATAATGAGGGCATGACATTGCTTTTACACGTACCTCTGTGACACAGGGGGGGATTCCAGCGCTAAATGGCTATTGCAAACCTGAGAGGAACACAGCAATGTGCAAGCCCTTTCCATACATCACACTACTAGATGCTCTGATTCATTCCTCTTGCCCTGTCTGCATCATGATGATAAACTTAACCCTTCACCTCACACACACAAATAGCAACACATTATGATTACATTGCTAGAAGCTTAACACAGATGTAAAGGTTACAATTGAAAACCCATAACACAATACTAGAAGATGAAGGTGAATGTTAATAACATTTCTGCCTTGGTATAATGTATGTGGCAGCCAGGGGTACCCCAGATGTATGGATGTAGAATAACTGCCTCTCCCATCCACAGACTCACCTCCTCAGGCTGCCAGCTCCTGCAGATCCCGCATGTACCGCATCTTCCCGTGGCAGACAAGCTAGGAGCAATTTTGATTTCTTTTTTTTTTTTTCAGAGGGAGAACCCAATGGGGCTGGCACAGGCAGAAAGTTGG
Source organism: Crinia signifera (assembly GCF_055691185.1). Classification (NCBI taxonomy): domain Eukaryota; kingdom Metazoa; phylum Chordata; class Amphibia; order Anura; family Myobatrachidae; genus Crinia; species Crinia signifera. The sequence continues at coordinate 193,878,550 of NC_139218.1, forward strand.
GCAGAGCGTCTCTTCCCCTGGGTGGTGGTAGAGGGGGGTTTCAAGGTATTAGAGGTGGGGGAATGTAGAAAAGGGAGGAGACCTAGGTTTGTGCTGCAGTGCAGGATAGCTGGGCATGCAAGGCAGGAGCAGTGTCTATGTCTATTAGACAGTAGGAGAGAGGGAGAGAGAGCGAGAGAGAAACAAAGGAAGGTGGATCAGGCTTCTGTAAGGAGGGGAGCATAGTATGCAGGAGAGCATCTCTCAGAGCACAGCGGGCTGCCTTCCCCTGCACCTGTTACAGTTACAGCAGCATCATTACATACTCTTATTCAGATGGAAACACTGGAGTCAAAGGCATCCAGGCCTGGTTTTAAAGTAGCTTCTCTGTAAACTTTGGTTATGAATGATATCTGTACATTACATTAGCTTTGCTGAAAAGATGAAATGGATTATGAAGTCTGGAATTGTCTAATATTTTATATTTATATATGTATGAAAACAACTTTCAGCTTGTGTAGCGGAAAGATAGAGCAATAATAAGCAATGGATAGTTCTTTTACTCTTTAAAGCTTATTCTTTGAATATGTTCTACAGGAATATATATATATATATATATATATATATATATATATCTTTCTGCCACTTATTTTAGGGTACACACCATAGGTGTTTCTATAATAGGTGCAAGATGTGCGGTGCAAACCGGCCCCTGCGTCAAGGGGGGGCACACTGCACACCTCTCTAGAGTCCCATGCCGGGCACTGCGGGCCTTATTCTGGTTCACTCCTTCTGGCAAATTCCTTCTTAGCTGGACCAAACCATGTGCGCTGAATGTGGGTTAGATGTTACTTGTGCAGAGAGAATTAGATTTGGGTGGGGTTTTACTTCAAAGTGAGATCTATATTGCAGTGTAGAAATAAAGAAGCCAGTATTTACCCTGCACAGAAACAAAATAACTCACCCAAATCTAATTCTCTCTGCACATTTTACATCTGCCCCACCTGCAGTGCACATGGTTTTGTCCATCTAAGAAGGAATTTGCCAAAAGCAGTGAACCAGAATAAGGCCCTGCATCTGTGGCAAAGATTGCAGCCTTGTATGAACAGCAGTGAAATTAGTCTCCAGAACATGGTGGTTGTCATGTTTCCAGAGATCTGCGCATGCGCAGTAGACTCTGGCACAATTTCAGGACTGCCCCAAATGGCGCGGGACTACTGAAGTGTGAAGAGGGTGTGCAGTGTTTGCCCCCGGACCCGAGGGGCCATGTTCACTGCACACACACTGCACCCATTATAAACACAACACTGAATGGCATCAGCTTTATTGCAGTAAACTCGTAATATTTCACCATTTATGTTGTTCATTCCGTAACAAAAATATTTGCAAGCATTTATAAAAACACAGCTATATTGTGATACTATGCTGAGTACCGTGTTATCCTAGCCTATTATTATTGCTATAGTAGCTATTTGCTATTTCTAGTATGAACAAGAGGATTAACAACATGGCAGTATGGACAGTGCCCCATTTCGCACATGCGTAAGCTACATCACCAACACTGTGGCATAATGTGTAATTAACACATTTGTGGTGCTAGGAGTATGTACACATTATACTTTTCAATATCACCACTATCATATCAAAATTAAAACATTTTTTGGAAGGGGTCCCCACAAATTAGATGCCCTGTGGCCCCCACAAACCTTAATATGTCCTGATAGCTATTGACTTTCCAACAAATAAAAAAACTGTTGTAATAGGCAACATGGAAAGTCCGGTAAAATGAATACTTGAAATAGATTACATTTCTAAGTCAGCAGAAAACAAGTGCAATTATAAAAGGCAAGAGGCCGTAATGAGAACCCGAAAGAACTTTGGAAGTGTTTCTCTATGATCTAATGCCATGAGTCCCATTGATCATGATTAGGATGAAGAAGTGTTGGTAATTGTTGTGTGACATAGGCTTACCTCAATGCACACTTCAAATAATGGAAACGTAGAAGGATTAGGAGAGATGTTTAGAGGAATGGTGATGCTTATGAATAAATATATAGCATTATATACTCTTTGTGGGGTATATTTATCAAGTAATTCTGCCTTAATATATATGGAAACTGCTATTTCTGCATGTTTACTTTAAAAGACAGAATTAGGCCTCCCTAAAGTTTAATAACAGAAAAAGCAGCAGATATTGGTCACAATCCCTCACAGTAACTGTCCCCATCGTTTCTTTGGGAATGGTATGTAACAAGCAGTGACATATTGAAATGGTCAGTGTGCAGCCTCCAACTGGTGCCCCCTAACCTATAAGAGACTCTGTGCACTAGGGTCACTAGTAGACACTAGCGCTGTGCTAAACTGCAGTTCACATGCGTATGTCTGCGAAAATTGCAGCGAAAAGCTAAATCTTAGCTGAAGAGATGACTTCCAATAGATCGCAGCAGGAGATCTGCTCTGACTTTCAATAGATCATGAGGGAGCTGCTCTGTTGTTCACAAAATCTTGACCCAGTTAGGTTGTCCAGAGCCAGATTAAAAGGGGCTCAGGGGGTAAGTATGCCTGGGCCCGCTAATTTTTGGGATTTTCTGGACCAGACACCAAAACCTGCAGTCCGGAGCTTGTAGTGTCCGGTCCGGGGGGTGTCTTGACCGGGGGGCTGCCTGTGACACCTGTGGAGTGGAGGAGGGGGAGAATAAAGCCTCCCTGTATGGACCGGGCATGTACCAAAAACCGGACCACACAGGAGGCTGCACTCTCCACTTCCCCATGTCCCTGATGATAGCTATCACAGGGACCCCCCCTTCCCCGGACAAGTCACCCCCCGGACGGGACACCCCCCGGACTGGACACTACAAGCCCCAGATTTTGATATCCGGTCCGGCTGTCCGGGGTTTAGTCCAGGTCCGGTTTTTACGTAGTCCCCAAAAAGTCTGTGCAGTCCGTACTTTTTGTACTAGATCGCATCGCATCTAGTACAAAAAGCATGCTGTTGTAGTACATCAATGATCGGATGCTTTTTGTACTAGATCAATGAATCTATGAATTATCTAGCACTGAGTGCCAACGGAACATGCGACAGGCTAGGTTGTGAACAGGTCACATGCACACTAGAAGCTGGGTGGGGCTAATTCTTATTGAATCAGAATTTAGGAAACTTACTGTTGGTAACAATTTTATTCTTTGTACAGTAAAATTATAATGAATGTTTTCATTATTATAAAACAGAAGAGTTCTTTGTAATTGTAACTAAGCTGTTTATTGTGAACATGATCATCAACCTAACAAGCACCAACTAGCACATTTGAGCATTCATTTACAGTATTGCAACAAATTGTACCTTTTTCAAAGAGTCCCCAGATGTTTGAGGTTTGCACTTTCTACAGTAATTAATGTCCTGAGATACAGGGAAGGTCAACAATACAAATACTGTTGCGCACATTTTTAAGTGTGAATTTTTAAAGGTCTAGAGAAATCCATCTCCACAGTAGTTGTTATTATATTAACCAGTATAGTATCCTACTTCATTATCTGAACCATGATAATGCCTAAATTAATGCTATGCCCACATAAGTGCCCTAATTAATTTTTTTAAACCATAATGATGTTTTAGTTAATGTTATTCCCCATAGTAATACCCTTATTTATTTTATATACCATAGTAGTATAGTACCCTTGTTCAAATTGTGTCACATAGTAGGGCTGCCTGTACACATTATGCAACACAGTGCCATCAGTTCACATTGGGTCAGATGTATTAAGCCAAGTAGAGTGCTAAAGTGGTAATAAAGCAGTGATAAAGTGTAAGGTATTAACACAGCAGCCAACTAACTCCTAACTGTCATTTTGCAAACACAGCTGATTGGCTGGTACATTATCACCTTCCACTTTAGCACCACGTTATCACCTTACCAGGTGTAATACATCTGCCCATTATGACATACAGTGCCTCCAGTCCATATTATGCCACACTACAATGACTCCACTTCATATTGTGCCACATTACAGTGTCCAATTATATTATGTAACATGAAAATGCACCCCCAGGTCATTCAATATAATAAGCATGTCGAGGGCAATTTTTGGCCCCAAGGCAAAACTTTGTAAGGGCCCTTCTGTACCAGCCATTGGTGAAAACTGCATATAATACATGCAGGACTGCCAAGAGAAATGTTGGGCCCTGGTACAGAAACTTCCCAGCCCCTTTACTTTGCCATCCCCTTCACCAAAGCATGTTGTGGGGCCTACTCGCAAATAACAAGTATCCGATGAATGTATATAGCTGGGGATCAAAGGAGATATCACAGATATCTGCTGTAGTCTCAATCATCTGCACAAGAAAATAGCCCCAAGTGGGTTCTCCAGAAGGGATGTGATCATTAGGTGGACAGTCAATAGGTTGACCACTATAGGTCGACAGTCACTAGGTTGACATGAAAAAGAGCGACATGTATTAGGTGGAGATGGTCATTAGGTCAACATAAGCATTAGATCAACATGGAAAAGGTCGACTTGAAAAAGGCTTGGGTCGACCTAATGACCATGTCCATCGAATGCATGTCAACCTATTTCATGTGTCAACCTAATGACTGTTGACCTAAGTTCTGTCGACGCTATGACCCATTCTCCTCTGGAATGTGATGCATTCAGGAGCTTGGCCTCGGTAGCTAAAGCCGTCTAAAGATGGCATTAGCCATAATTATTGTTCCCAAAGGAGTAGTGAAGGGATTGCGAATGTATTTTAATACATTCAGTGATTTATAATTTCTTATTGCAGCAAATACAAACAATAAGGAATTATATGTTTTATATAGCAGACAGGTTTGGTACTCTTTACCTAGAACGGCGCCCACGATGTCCATCGCGGTCATCGGGGGTAAAAAATCGCGGGCATCGCATGCACTAAAAAAACGGGTGCGACGCGATGCCCGCGATTTTCCCATAGGGATCAATGTTAAAAGTGTGATTGGACGCGATTTTAGTGTTAAATGCCTCAATGCCCGCGATTTTTCCATAGGAAACAATGTTAAATGGGCCACAGATCCCTAATAGTCCCCCTGAAGTCTTAAATGGCCCCCACAATTTTTAACGCCACCCCGCGATCAACGTGAACCCGAAGCGTGGCGAGCGCCGCGAGCCCGCGAGGGGCGGCGGTACGCGTCCTCCGACCTTTTCATACCCCCACTATCCACGTCGGCGTGGAGTTGAGAATAGAATAGTGTGGCGAGCGCAGCGAGCCACCGAGCCCGAAGCGTGGCGAGCCCCGCGAGGGGACGCGGATACCTGTGAAGCCGGCGAAGGGACGCGTTTACCTGTGAAGGTATCCGTGTCCCCTCGCGGGGCTCGCTGCGCTCGCCACGCTTCGGGCTCGGTGGCTCGCTGCGCTCGCCACACTATTCTATTCTCAACTCCACGCCGACGTGGATAGTGGGGGTATGAAAAGGTCGGAGGACGCGTACCACCGCCCCTCGCGGGCTCGCTTCGCTCGCCACGCTTCGGGTTGACGTTGATCGTGGGGTGGCGTTAACAATTGTGGGGGCCATTTCTGACTTTAGGGTGACTATTTGTGCTCTGTGGCCCATTTAACATTGTTTCCTATGGAAAAATCGCGGCCATTGAGCCATTGAACACTAAAATCGCGTCCAATCACACTTTTAACATTGATCCCTATGGGAAATCGCGGCCATCGTGGCCATCGCATCGCACCTGTTTTTTAGTGCATGCGATGGTCGCTATGGTCGCGATGGGCGCCATTCTAGGTAAAGAGTACCACAGGTTTAATATCATCCAGATAGCCATCTTCTAAGCAGCTAACATATACCAGAAATCACTGATGCACAGTTGACCTCTTCTTCTATTATGTAGGAGAGAGCCGGCCCTAACCATTTTGATGCCCTAGGTAAGATTTTGGCTGGTGTCACTAGTCCCACCTCTGATTCACTCTCATCACTCTCCCATCAGCACAGATCATAGCAGCAGCAAGCAACACCCATCACCAATAGTAGTCCTCATTTTTATATCCTGTGCGATAAGAATATTTGCCCTCCCATCCAGCTGGGCATGACAAGCAACCCTCCTCCAGGACCTCTGGGGATTTTGTTACTGCCCACCGCTGCCCTCACTGCCTTTTCTGCCACACTACTGCTGCTGCCTGCTGCTGCCAGATTTTATGGGAGGTGGATGTGGGGAAAAGAGGAGCACACAGGGTATGAAATGGCAGTAGGCAACATGGGATGGCAGAGAGTGTCAGGGAGGCAGTGGTTAATGGAGGATGGCAAGGGGTGACATGGATGGCAGAGGGTGATGGGTATGGAAGAGGGAGGCAGTAGGTGGCAGAGGGTGACTAGGGATAAGCAGTGGTTGATTCATTAATTAGTCTTCCCCTGTCCCTAACCACATCCTACCATGTGTGCTCCCCTGTTCCCCACATCCACATCCCATAAAGTCTGTGCTCAGTGCTATCATGCAGTGCTATCATGCAGCAACAGGAGGGATGCGAAACGCGTTGGTTTGCTAAGAGGGAAACCAAGACACCAAGAGGAGACGCTGCCACCCACCCCAGCTAAACGCCACACGTCGATAGCAGAAGCCGGAGAATCGGGTGATGTCACTCAAAGTCACCATGCCGCATTCAGAAGACGTTGATCGGCAAAACGCTGCCATCTTCACCTGAAAATTAGGATAGCAGTTAGGGTGAGCTAGTCAAACCTCATAACTGGACTGTTGCCCTCCCAACCCTCCAAAAAAGAGTGTAAACAATTTTTGCACATTTTTATTTATTTCAATAATTTATTTTTATTTATTTATTTATTTATTTTTTATTTTTTTATTCATTTTGTATTTTTATTTCTATTTTTATTTTATTTTATTTTTAGCCTTATGTATTTTATTTTTTAAACTGCTTCTCCTTCATTTCTCTTTAACCCTTCCTTTTATAGTCTCTATGGCCCTTATTCTGATCGGTGCGGCCGGATCCGAATATGCGGCCAGGACCGTGTGTGCGAAACCCCGCCTTCCATACAGATCGCCAACTGCGTCCGTACGTGGTAAGAAGCTGGCCGAACGGACCGCACGTGTATTTTTCATGGAATACGCCTCCTCCATCTCAGGGAACCTCCCCCATAATTCGATGGTCGCAGACTATCGAATGCAGGACCGAGTGGTCCACCAGCTCCCGCAACCTCAGACCACATGGACTTTTTTCCGTGCAAAAGCAGGGATCTGGGTGGACAGCTGACATCCGGCGATGTCATATGTCCGCCCCCTACACGTGCGTCACGACTGCATTACCATACGTACGCCCAGCGTTTGCATGGGAACGCCCATGAAACGCGGGGTGTATGCATATGGTAATGAGCCCAAATAGCCCTTCACGCCCCTCTCCACCCCCTGTTCGGAGTGTTCACATTTCATGCGGGATTTGGCCGTACGCCCCGCTCGCACATGTGCAGAGACGCCTCTGCACATGCGCAGACACAAAACATCGGCGGCACGAACGCACGCGGATATTACCGCACCAACCAGAATAAGGGCCTATTATACAAGCGCCTAGTAATCTTTTGCTTTTAGCAAAACTCTAAAGCATATGTTTTCACCTACTGGGCAGCTCCAACAATAAGCGCAAAATCGTTTGGGAATCCATTTCCCTAACCCTCTAAAATATATAGAAGACCTTTGATAATGTATGAGATTGTGTTATAATTGTGGTGGTGGAAAGGTTCTGCCACTGACATATGTAGACCTCAGTTTGATGTTTCAAGCTACTTTGACCAATATGGCTCAGTTATCATTCTTGTACTATAATACTCAACTATTTTAATCAATGATCAAGTATGTAGCATAGTGCCGGAAACCGAAATGTTGGGGCCCAGTACACTGCTATCTCTGGGGGCCTAGATAAAACAGGGGTGGATCCTGACTGGGAAATCACCAAAAGCAAGGTAATAAGGTGTTCAAAATATTGGGTATATTGCACTCTACACCACGCACGCACCTGTTGTAAACACATAACATCAGGAGACATAAGTCCAGGAGGATTTATGGTAAAAGGGAACCTATTGGTATCCTGATCCTCACAGGGCTCCTGACAGCTACAATCAATTGCACCCAGCAGAAATAAGACAATCGCATACAATATGCACTTTACCATCCACACTTGACTGCACACTTATCAGGAGACATAGGTCCTGCCAGGGCTATTTTTGTGCAGGCTTCAGCAGGAACTGAGGCCCTTATTCTAGTTCACTCTTTCTGACAAAATATTTCTTAGATGGACAAAACCATGTGCACTGCAGTTAAGGCAGGTGTAAAAAAAAAACCCACCCAAATCTAATTATCTCTGCACAAGTAACACCTGCCTCACCTGCAGTTCACATGGTTTTGTCCATCTAAGAAATATTTTGTCTGAAAGAGTGAACTAGAATAAGGGCCTCAGTTCCTGCTGGAACCTGCACAAAAATAGCCCTGGGTCCTGCATAGGACATATGGTACAAGGGAACCTGTTGGTATCCCAATCCCCACAAGGGCTCCCGATAGGAACAGTAAGGTGGTCCCATACAGACCTATTAACCTGAACTTTTGACATTGGAACCAACCAAACCCCCTCCACTTTCACAGAGTTCCCCCACGTGAAAGGTGGTATCATCCCCCCCCCCCAAACAACACCTGGGGTGTTCCATCCCACTCCACCTCGGAGGGGGCACCACTCCAGTGGAGCACTCAACCACAATACACTGTATTGTACCTTTTATTCAATAAAAAAATGAGATTATCATAAGCCAATTTCCGACCATTATTCAGACATCTAGGTGACTCCGCCAACCATCCCACCCAAACCCCCCCCCCCCTTTTTTTTTCCCACCTTCCTCAATCCCTCCTCCCCATTCCACCCCCTCCCCCTTTCCCTTGCAACTTACTACCACTGTGAACAAACATAGAGTGCACTATCCATAATCTTGTATAAACCAAGGTAATAACGTGGTTATTTTGCATATGCATAAGGTGCATGCACTCCTGGAAGGGTAAGCATGGTCTCGCAACAATGCATGGCCTCACAAAAAGGGGTTGTAGACTCAAAAGGAATGGCATATGCATAAGACCGGGAGAGGGTGATGCTTTGGAGAGGCAGAGGGTGACAGGGAGAAGATGATGGGAGAGGCAGTAAGGGGCAGAGAGATGGTGATGCCTTAGAGAGGCAGTGAGTGACAGGAGAAAGAGGGCAAATGGGACATAATGATGCAGGGGGGAGGCAGAGGCAGTGGCGTAACAATGGCATTGCAGCCCAGGCGCTGGCTTGGGCGAGCCGGTGCTGTCGAAGTGCATGGTCTCTGCAGATTCGGAAGTTACAGATGCCGGGTAGCGATATATATTGCCCCCAGTATATATATAAATTTCCCCTGGCAAGTAAAATGTAACCCCCTGGCAATGGGCATGTAACTCCATGGCAACAAGCATGTAACCCACTGATAACAAGCAAAAAAACACTGGCAATGAATAAGAAACCCCTGGAAACAAGCATAAAATGCTTAGCAATGAGAATGAAAGCCCTAGCAATGAGCATGTAACCCCTGGCAATGAGCATGTAACCCCTGGCCATGAGCATTCAACAGCTGTCAATGAAATGAAACCCTGGGCAACAAGCATTTAGGTAAAAAAATTATAGTAAATGTATGGGGCTCGCCAGAATTTATTTGGCGAGCTCATATTACGGAGAGGCAGTGGGTGACATCAGGGAATTGGTGTCTTGGGGAAGCAGTGGTTGTTGCCAAGGAATGGGTAAGGTTGTGGGTGACTAAAAGTGCATATACAGGGTACAATTCATGTACCATTTAATATCGTGCATGCTTTACCAGGAATGTACTGGTGGTGAAAAGCTTATGATTTCTTGTTTAAACACGTACAATATACATATACAATATATGATGTCACAGCAATACTACACTATGCTGTCTTATGCTTGCTAGCCATAATTGGGTTACATGTTCATACAGTACGAGCGGCTCCCTCTCATATGACCTGCAGGAGCATGCACCGTACGTCATTAAGTGCATACACACGGTACAATATAATACACTATCTAGCATGCTAAATCGTACCGTGTGTACCCACATTTACAGTTCTAATGTAGGTGATGTTGCAAATCAGATTCTGTATATCATATTCTAGGATGCAATTGAGAAATGGTAGATAGAATCTGATTGGTAGCTAAGGGGAAAAATCACCTCTTTCAATTTTTAGACGCTTAAGAAGATGCGTGTGGCCTATAAATGACACAGATTTTTCTGTGTCATTCAAACAAATAAAAAATAAAAAACTGCTCTACTCTTATTTTGGAAGATAAATGAGTGTTACACCCCTGTCCCACCATAGCGATTCTACTGTCAAAACACTGCAGGCAGAAGCTAAATCGCAATGCTGTGATAGTGTTCCCTGTTCTCTTTAATGTTATGCAGACTCAGCTTATCCTCAGGCATATGAAATGCCCTATAGCAAAATTTAATTACAAGTAGTAACAAGGGAAGCACAATATTATGTAATGGAAATTAAAGCTAATCAATTCTCTAAAATAAGCTTTCAACCACAAATTTCAGCTTTCATTGTCTGCGCTATATAAACCTGAGCCTAATAAAATACTGTATAAAGGGTCTATGTACTTAGCCTTGGAGAGAGATAAAGTAATGCTTGTAATATAAACATTTACAAAAACTTATCACCCGATGAAGCGTCAAGTAGCAAATTGGGTGTCATTACCAAACATATAAAAAAAATACCTTATAATAATACACCAAAATAATAAGGCGCATACATTGGAAAATGAGTGCTGTTGCCAACATTAACGTGTGCACCTAGGGGGTATTCTAATTTCTTTGGTCCACCATACGTTTGCAAGGGGACCGATATTTTGCATCTGCGCATGCGCAGGGGCATTTCTGAGCATGTGCAGACGCAGGGTGTGAGTGGGCATGGCAAACTACATGTTCGCCGGCCCCGCTCTCACCTAGCAGTGCGGGCGGGGGGTGGGGATTGGTGACACGGGTGCGGGGGGCAGGCAGCTGAAGTCAGTGGATGTCAGCTGCCTGCCTGCTTCCCGCCCAGGGTGTCTCTGATCTACAAGCGCTGAAGAAATCATTTAAATATGTTTAAATCAAATGATTTCTCCCCGGCACCCAAGGCTGCAAATGGATGATTATGCAAATCATCCATTCGCAGCCGTGCAGTGGGGATAGTGGGTGCGAGGGGGGGCAGCACTGTGGGCTGCTGCCGGCATTTGGTCCACATGCAACGCTGCAAAATTTGCAGCATTGCGTGTGGACCAGAATAAGGAACCTAGTTGGGAGGAGCCATAAGTTGGGGAAGGGGGGTCTGTGAGGTCCTGGGTCCAGACAGAAAGGGGGCCCAGGACTGGAGTCTATCAAGTATAATTTGTCATAAACAAAGCTCACATTTCCAATGAAGCAATGTAGAGGTTGAGCAGTGCGGCCAGTGCTGCGGACACCAGAGTTCTCACGAAGTCAAGGGTTCAAGAAGGGGAAAGGGGGCCCTGTCTATTTTGTCAGTCCCAGGCCCCACAATTTCTCTAAGGACTGTCTTTTGTCTCAGTCTGCATCCTCGCCCCTTCCTTTTTCTAACACACCCTCCAGATGGAACCTTGCCATAAAAGCGTTGTTTAAGGTACAAGCATCCTCAGTCTGCTTGCTGCAGCTGAGTGATGCCTTTTCCTACCTTTATCATACTCTTCTAAACTGCAGCAGAGGGATGCCGTTTTTCTGTATTTACATAGCACCCAGCATTAGACTGGATTAAGAGTGCAAGATAGACTATTTCTGGGAACTGTGAATACTGGAATAAATCCTGACTGTCTAAAATTATCCACAACAACTCAGGAGGTATTCCAACTGAAACTACAGAGGTATTAACCCTATACTTGTCTAAAAGGTATCTGATAATCACCTAATAGGAGCAGATCCATAACAAGGACCAATCTCGGTATATAGGACTACAGACCACAAAGGACATTGCATTTATCTTTTTATGCTATCCAAACCACATTCATATTTATTTTGAGATTTGATATATATATTTTTTATTATTTTTCTCTTTCGTACAAATCCATATTTTTTCAAAAGGCAAATGATCTGTGAATAGCGATAAGCATAACTATTCAGAAATAATCGAATGTGTGTTTCTTCTTCTTTCTTTCTTCCCCCTTTTTTTCTTTTTCTTTTTTCTTTTTATATATCTTTTTTCTTTTGTCTTTTCTTTCTTTTTTCCTCTGTTTTTTGTTTCACCTGTGGTCAATTACAGCAAACTCTCTGTCTAAGTGTGCAGCTGCAATTTACTGAATAATTCCTCTACCTCTGAGTGATTACCCTTATCAGGTATCCAGTAAGCTATAAATGCTCTAATCGCAGTTAACCAGACAATTATAATGGTGGGAACCTGGCCCTAAAATACCACCATACCTCACTGGACTGCCCAAAAACTTCCCGAACTGCTAAGCAGTGAAGGGTCAGAATAGTATTCAGGTGGGAGACCCCTTAAGAACAACTGGTGTGGGATTAAGAAAGGGCATTTTGTCCCTAAAACATTGTACTGGACACGCCTACTGCATGAGCAATACAAGCTGTTAATACCTGCATTACTGTTGCTGGGGCAACAAATCCCTTAGTAAAATACTTGACGGGGTATTAAAACCAATATTATATAAGCGACCAAAACCATTCATTTTCGCCTATAGTCACATTGTATCTATATCAATGATGACAAGGACGTTATGCGCTGAATGGAGATTAAGGTGTGATTAGCATTGAGAGCCATCACACTACATTTTATTCATAATTTTTCCTAAACTTATTCTCAATTGTTCTATGTACTAGCTCTTGTCATGTAATCTTAGAAGATCCTAATTAAAGTTAAGTTTTAAACTAATTTCACACACATTATAATTAAGAGTGCGCACACAAAGTATTTTTCTTTATTCTGTTTGCTCCCCTTTGTGCATACAAACCCCCATTCAGTTACTATATCGTATTTTGGGCGCACCAACAATCAATGACTATAAGAATTATCCATAAGTAGTCTTTCACATTGGTTCTTCAAATAATTGCAAAAGCTATGTTTTTTTGTCGGTGCGGATCCAACCAAACTCTCTAAATAGAAACTTCTGCACCAAGTTGTCAACCTTAGCACCCTTAGCAGTATCCAAAGTTAGACTCCACTGAATAGCCCAACCTCAGCAGCAGCCAGAGTTACACTGCCATCTCCTCATGACCCCATCCTCAGCAGCACCTATAGACGCCCTTACTCACCCTATCAAACTCCAACTGCACCCACAGGTACATTCCCACCCCTCTGTCCAACACTGTAGAGCTACACTCTGCCCGCCACCATAACCAACCTAACAGGACACAGAGATATACTGTATAGGTAGACACATGATCGAAAACTCTCCCTCACCCTATGCGGCCAATTACTCATCTTCCTTTTGGAGCTGGCAATGTGCTGCTCCAAGCATCCCACAACCAGAGCTGTAAGGAAACAGTTTCCATCGTAGTACATATTAGGTGAAGAAGCAAAAGGAAGTAGGGGTTGTGCATTTGCCCTGTGCCCTGTTATGTGCAGCTGTAATGTGCTGCTGAGCCTTCATGTCATACCCTCCAACATGACCCATTCCATTAGGTACAAAATGCTCTGTTCCTGGACTTCCCTGTCAGTGGCAGTTACAGAGGTTGGACTCCAGCACAGTCCAATATTCAAAGAGGGGGGTCACATCAGCTGTCAGTGAGTCCAGCGCAGTGATGTTTGGGGTGGCAGTAGGTGTGGCTCCCCTTTTTGAATATTGGACTGACCTGTAGGCTCACATCTGTAACTGCCACTGGCAGTGCAGTCCAGGAACAGAGCATTTTGTACCTAATGGAATGGGTCATGTTGGAGGGTATGTCATGTATGTGTATGGACTCCTGGCAAGCTCTCGGGTTTCCCTGCTTATCTGGCTCTGGAGCACCTAGAACAGAACCTGGGGAAATGGCGGAGGTCAAGAAGGACAATTGCCTCCATTCTTAGCTGTCTGACTTATGACTGTCAATACTGAAATGACACCTGTCGAAATTCTCAGCTGTCAACATTACATTTATCAAAATTGAAGTGACACCTGTCGACATTTTAAGCTGTCCATATTATGCTTGTTGTCCCATTTGACATTTTGATATAGACATTCTGACCGACAACTTATCTTATAAGACCATTGGGACGGTATATAATTTCTTATTGCTGCGAATAGCAGTGATAAGAAAATACAATTTCTGGGTCTAAAACTTGACAATGAATACATATGTACCATAGTCATTACCAGCAGTGGCTCCTAACTTTGAGGAGGAGGGGGGGATGTAAATGAGCAGTACTCCAGAGGAGAGGTGCTATCCCCAAATACGTCCTGGAACCTGCAGAATGTAGCTGACAGACACCGAGACCAACAGTGCATCCGCAAACCCCTGGCATCAGCTGCAGTCCATAGAATCCAGCTAGGGGTTATGGTCAGGCAGGGAGGGGCTTCCTACAGAAAGTCAGCTTTCTGCTAGTCGCAGCATGGTCTGGCAGTCCCAGAAGGAAGAAACGTCTCCCAATGGGACTACCTTTACTGCAGATGACTGGCAGGTAGGACTTCCAATAGGAAGTTGCTGACAGTCACAGCGAAGCCAATGCATTCACACAAACTGCAACTGGCTCACTTGGTGGATTTTACTGAAGGGGCTGCAGTCCTACAACCCATAACTAAAATTCGCCACTGGTCACTACATACTCCTGCCATCTAAATCTGCTGCCTAACACAGCTGGACTAGTCTGGCTTGCTGTAGGGACATGCCTACATTTTCATTTGCAGTGATTTTACTGTTATTTCAACTTATTCTTTGCTCACTTATCATTTAACTACAGTATGCTGTCTTCTTCTATACAGTACGCAAGCATTTGGCAGGAGAACGGTTAACCCAGAGACTGAGGTTAGAAACATTACACAAACAGCACAGAAGCTTGTTACGTCATAAATTGAAGCTATTTTCTGCCTGTTTGGATTGTAGGGAGCTGTTACGTTGAGGATCCCTGTTGCCAAGGAAGAGTCACCGTTACTAAGGGACAGGAAGAATCTTTAAAAGGAGAAAAAGGGAGAAGTGGAAAAAAGAAGATAGGATGAAAAGAAAAGAAAGCTAGATGGAGAGAGCAAGTTACAGTAAAGAGATTTATGAAGAGGACTATAGGCCATATACAAGAGTACGGTAGTGAAATAAGCTTATTCTGTCAAAGGAGTAACATTATCTATAGTACAATGTAATATTATTTAATGAAAGAGAAAAGTTTCCTTTATTTGCCTTACCATTTTTGCCTTTTCCATGGCAGGGTAAGATGGTGGGAACATATAAGTCCTGTCCCTCCTCCTGTCAGTGAAACAGTGGCATCAAGTAATAGGAGCCTGGGGCATGGTTAGTGCATTCATCCAGAGTGACACTATGACAGGAACCAGTACGCACCCTCGCCATAAAGAGAAAGATAGCCCCTTATATTGTCTCGTCATAGAGAAACACAACAAATTCATACTGGTATCACCAGTCTTTCTTTTTTCAGGATTTGAATCAGGGGATTGTGGCCATAAAGGAACTTTCTGGCAGCTTTCCACCAGGGGTGCAAACACAAAACATTGGCATGTGCCAAAGACAACAGTTTTAATGAATTAACAAAAGAATATATACATTTTTACCAAAATAATTTATTCACTCACATCATTTTTAAGATCATTAATTTCTTAAACCAAAATTATATTGTAACTAATAGTGTATTTGAAGTACACTGCTCAAAAAATAAAGGGAACACTAACATAACACATCCTAGATCTGAATGAATGACATATTCTTATTAAATAATTTGTTCTTTACATAGTTGAATGTGCTGACAACAAAATCACACAAAAATTATCAATGGAAATCAAATTTATTAAACCATGGAGGTCTGGATTTGGAGTCACACACAGAATTAAAGTGGAAAAACACACTACAGGATGATCCAACTTTAATGTAATGTCCTTAAAACAAGTCAAAATTAGGCTCAGTAGTGTGTGTGGCCTCCACGTGCCTGTATGATCTCCCTACAATACCTGGGCATGCTCGTGATGAGGTAGTGGATGATCTAATAAAGGATCTCCTCCCAGACCTGGACTAAAGCATCCGCCAACTCCTGGACAGTCTGTGGTGCACGTGGCATTGGTGGATGAAGCGAGACATGATGTCCCAGATGTGCTCAATTGGATTCAGGTCTGGGGAACGGGCGGGCCAGTTGATTGCATCAATGCCTTAGTCTTGCAGGAACTGCTGACACACTCCAGCCACATGAGGTCTAGCATTGTCTTGCATTAGGAGGAACCCAGGTCCAACCACACCAGCATATGGTCTCACAAGGGATCTGAGGATCTCATCTCGGTACCTAATGGCAGTCAGGCTACCTCTGGCGAGCACATAGAGGGCTGTGCGGCCCCCCAAAGAAATGCCACCCCACACTATTACTGACCCACTGCCAAACCGGTCATGCTGGAGGATGTTGCAGGCAGCAGAACGTTCTCCTTGGCGTCTCCAGACTCTATCACATCGGTCACGTGCTCAGTGTGATCCTGCTTTCATCTGTGAAGAGCACAGGGCGCCAGTGGCAAATTTTCCAATCTTGGTGTTCTCTGGCAAATGCCAAACGTCCTGCATGGTGTTGGGCTGTAAGCACAAACCCCACCTGTGGACGTCGAGCCCTCATACCACCCTCATGGAGTCTGTTTCTGACCATTTGAGTAGACACTTGCACATTTGTGGCCTGCTGGAGGGCTCTGGCAGTGCTCCTCCTGTTCCTCCTTGAACAAAGGCAGAGGTAGCGGTCCTGCTGCTGGGTTGTTGCCCTCCTACGGCCTCCTCCGTGTCTCCTGATGTACTGGCCTGTCTCCTGGTAGCGCCTCCATTCTCTGGACACTACGCTGACAGATACCGCAAACCTTCTTGCCACAACTCGCATTGATGTGCCATCCTGGAGGAGCTGCACTACCTGAGCCACTTGTGTGGGTTGTAGACACCGTCTCATGCAACCACTAGATTGAAAGCACCACCAGCTTTCAAAAGTGACCAAAACATCAGCCAGAAGGCATAGGATCTGAGAAGTGGTCTGTGGTCGGGATACGGTCGTATTGTCGACCGTTATTAGGTGGACACCGTTGGGTTGGTAGGCAAAAAGGTTGCCAGGGTTCTAGGTCAACATGGATGAAGGTCGACAGGTGTCTAGGTCGACATGGGACAATGTTGACATGGTTTAGGTCGACATGGGTTAGGTCGACAGGTCGTGAGGTCGACATGTGTTTTTTCACTGTTTTTTTAGTCGACATGTGCCGACAGGCGGTATTTCATGCCCTACCATCCACTAGGGCATGGTGGGAGAATAAAATAGTGTGCTAAGCACAGCGAGGCACCGTGCCCAAAGCATCGCGAGCGATGCGAGGGACTGCAGTTGACTTCCAACTGTGTCCATGTCGACTTACTACATTCGGGTAAAAAAACAGTGAAAAAACCCATGTCAACCTCGCGACCTGTCCACCTAACCCATATCGATCTAACGCATTTGTTGACCTAAACCCATGTCGACATTGTCCCATGTTGTCCTAGACACCTGTCAACCTTCACCCATGTCGACCTAGAACCCTGTTGACCTTGCTGTCTGTCGACCCAATGGTGTCAAGCTAATGACTGTCGACTTAAGTCGGGTCGACAATACGATCCACACCCATGTGGTCACCACCTGCAGAACAAATCCTTTATTGGGGGTGTCTTGCTAATTGCCTATAATTTCCACCTGTTGTCTATTCCATTTGCACAACAGCATGTGACAGTTTGATTTTACAGAAGAGTGATTGACTTGGAGTTACATTGTGTTGTTTAAGTGTTCCCTTTATTTTTTTGAGCAGTGTACATTACCTTTTAGAGCATCATTTAAAAACACAAAGGTTTATTTATTTATTTTTTAATACCCAGAAACAAACTTTGAGGGAATCATTAGGTTCTTTTTTTTTTGAGGTAGAGCCTGTCTCCGTCACTGATGGCTAACTCGGCAACGGTGAGGAGCCAACGATCTCCACTTTGGATCTGTTCTTTTCCTAGCGCAGGCAGGCATATATGGCTCCTATACCTCAGAGGTACAGAATGCGTATATATAGGAGATACAGGTCCAAATTGAGACCTGATGGCTGCTGTGCCAATTCGCACAGTGCCCAATTATCAATAATGAATGGTGAATGTGTGTGGGCTGCAATGCGCGTATGCGATGCCTGCTAGCAAAGGATTCCTGCTACTTTATTTTCTTCACAAGCTGTTTACAAGGTGAGGAAGTAGGCATCTGTGGGTGGTAAGGGAAAATGCAGGCTTGCCCAAGCATTTTAGGGGAGGGTGTGTTGCACCCTCCCCACTGACGAAGTCCATCGACGAAACGCGTAGGGGCGTGGTCTGTGTTACGCATCTGTGAGTCCGCTGTGTTCACGCTGTTTGGAAGCCCCGCTGCTGAGACGCTGAGGCGCCGGCGTCTTGCCGAGTGGTACCGTGAGTGACACGTTTAAAATTCTGGGCATGCAGTATTGAACCAGTGGATTGTTTTACATATCTTGTGGTATTCAGCCCACACCGGATGATTACTTCGGTACGGGCTTTATCTTCTCCGTGGGAGAAAAGTTTTTAAAGTGATTTCCACGTTTTTATTAAAACGATATTACACCATGAAGCGCCCCCTCTGTTTGTTTTAGGTGGAGTTTACGTTTGGAGTCCCGTGGGAATCGGGACATTCAGAGGGGAGCTGCACCTAGTAAAATTCATTTGGACTGGTGTGGATTATACATCCAAAGAACTTGTTTCCTTGGACTGAACGGACTTAATAGTGTCAGCGCACCTATATTTGTTTTGTATATATATATATATATATATATATATATATATATATATATATACACACATATACAGTACATTATTATATTACTCTGTCCCCAAATATGATAGTGAGAATGTGAGAACAACAATGAAAAAGTACAGAAAAGATAAAAAAAAAAATGCTATAGTTTTAATCAAGAAAACATCTTAATCTGTTTAACATTCAGTTTGAAAAATGAATATTTAGCTTTCTCCACCATTGTAATCTGTATTGCTTCTTCACACAAAGATGATCATAAGAAACATAGTTGCTCATCACTCACCTTTGGAATTTAAATATGGCTGGAATGAGGAAGTAATCTGAGTTCTCTAGAGACTCTGGGGTTTAAGCAATTTGCATAATTAATACTAATTGTCTATACAGAGAAGAAAACAGCCCGTGTCAGAGCTTTGACATCTGTCTGATGCCGCCTTCTACTGCCCTTAGCCTAATTTTCTTCATTTTACAAAATATGCCTGTGAAGAAACCAAAACTAAGACAGTATGCATCAGAATTTTGTGCAAAATATCACTGTCAATTCTGTTTTCACATTCTAAATATACCATATATACTCGAGTATAAGCCTACTTTTTCAGAACATTTTTATGCTGAAAAAGCCCCCCTCGGCTTATACTCGAGTGATGGTCCCATTGGAGTCAATTTGTTTTCCCAGTTTTTTGTTGTAAAATTAGGTGCCTCGGCTTATATTCGGGTCAATTTATAACTTGAGTATAAACGGTAATCAATAAAGTAGTTTGGTATTTGAATCTTTAAAAAAACAGAGGCTCTTATTTACTAAAAACTCAATCTGCATGGTTTACAATCCATGAACCACAGGCTTGCATGTTATACTTTGCCCATTTTGACATGCCTGGTCGGTGCTATTCTGCTAGACTAATACATTTTAACAGAATAATAGAAAGCTTAAGGGCACCATTTAACAACAAGTCCTTAAACCAGCTACATATTCCAGCTACATGTTAATTTAGTATCTAAGAGATACTACATAACATGCCATTGGTAACATGGCTACCAATACAGCAAGGCCCGGAGAGGTCCAGCCAATCGCTGCCAGTCACAGGCTATTGAGATATGCACATGTGTGTCAGCCAGTCCATGTATGTGCTAGGGATAGCCCCCGATGCAGCAACCATCAATGGTTGCCATCGATGGCGATACTGCAACCAGCCATCAATTTTATGAAACTATGCAATGGATGACCATTAATAGTTTTAGCTGTCGATGGTCCTCGATTTTCTTTGACTGACTGGCCCGTAGGGCCAATCAGAAAGTGGGGGCAGAGCTTCAGGTTTGTCAGAGGGAGGAGCTATGCTTGAAAAAAAAACATTGGTTCTGTTGTGCCATCAATCGAGGGAAACCATCTGGTTCTCCCCATTGATGGCAAAAGAATTCGACATCTGCCATAAACCATGGTCTATGGCCATCCCTAGTAAGCGCAATAGCTTTTAACTCAATGAGGACTCAGCAGTGTCTGGAAGGCTTTGCTGAAGCCAGAAGGGATGCACTGGGTCCCTATTGCTGTAAACAGTACAGTGACAAACAGCAGTTACAGTAATTACATGTTTTTTGCTGTTTGTTGCCTAATAAATGGAGGGTATATCTCATTTAGTGAGTGCTAAAGGCATACCTCCCAACAAATAGTGACAGCAAAAAATGGATCTTTGCTCACCAAAGGCACCCTCATCAGTAAAGGGGTTGTGACCTCTGCAGGGTGTATGTCACCTGCTGCAGTAGTGATGTAATGCATACCCTCCAACTGTAGCGTTTTAGCCGGTACAGTACCGTTTTTTAACAGTCTGTACCGGCTAAAATAGTGTACCGATTGTACAGATTTTTTAAAGCTGGGGCTGAGGGATTCTGGGAGATGTAGTTAATAACATCGACGACTGCTCCCCAGGGAGTGTGGGGGAGCGGCCGGCCAGGACTACATCTCCCAGGGTGCACATCGGTGGGACGTGCAGTCCCGCCTCCCCGTGTGTGTGTGCAGTGTTTGTGTCGGTTTCAGTTTGGGATGTGTAGTGGTCCAGTGGAAATTAAGAGTCAAGACCACGCCCCATTTATAGATGGTCACGCCCACTATATATGGCCACATCCCCTGGCATGTACCGATTTTTGCATTAGAATTGTTGGAGGGTATGGTAATGCTCCTGAACATTCCCCTGGGAGGGTTGGAAGGGCATTGTCTGAAAAGCTGGACTGTTCTGCTGAAATCAGGACAGGTGGGAGATATGCAATATATATATGTGTATATATATATATATATATATATATATATATATATATCATTCTTAAATAGGTCTCTAAATAAAAATACAAACTTCAGCATGTAATAACATTCACAAGGAGGGATTGAATGAGAGCTTTCAATCAGCTGGGTAGAGGGAGATATGCTAGCGACAACGTTGCTATGATGTGTATGATATGAAAATGATCATTTAGGTAAAAGGCAAATGTATGTAGTTAGGTAATTTTGTGCTGTGGGAGATGGACTGTTATATAAGGAGTGTTATATAAACTGTACCTGGGCAGTCATAAATTGTGCCTAGCCTGATTCAGCTCGGGTTGGGCTCATTTGGTCTACAGCATGATGGTCGACAGTCATTAGTTCAACACCATTAGGTCGACATGGAAAAAGGTTGACATGGGAGAAGGTCACCATTGTTATAGGTGGAAAGGTCATTAGTTCGACATGTCGTTAGTTCGACGGGTCATTAGTTCGACAATGTCTAGGTCGACAGTCAAAAAGGTCGACATGGGGTTTTTCACAGTTTGTTTTACCTGAATGTCAACACAGTCAACATGGACACAGTTTAAAGTGCACTGCATCCCCTCGCATCGCTTGCTGCACTCACAATGCTTTGGGCACACAATTTTTTTCTCCCACCACGCCCTAGTGGATGGTAGGGCATGAAATACCGACTGTCGGCACATGTCGGCTCAAAAAACAGTGAAAAACCCCATGTCGACCTAGACACTGTCGAGCTAATGACCTTTTGAACTAGAAACATGTAGACCTTTTCCCATGTTGACCTAATGGTGTCGACCTAATGACTGTCGACCATCATGCTGTAGACCAAATGACCGCATCCCTTCAGCTCACAGTATAAACATCTGAGGTGTAACAGGGCACAGGGCCAGCCTGTCTGTTGCATGTTACAGGGGTATAGAACCCTGTTTCATGAAGTTATCCTTGAAAAGACTCCCACTGGTCCCCAAACTAGCACACAGCCCCAGCCTGCTTACCATGAGACTCTCTAGGAGTACCTAGCCTACAGGTGCCCGTGTGCTCTGGCAGCCATGCATATCTTTGCATTAGTAGGTTTAAAAATGTCAGCAGTTTTGCCTATTTACCTATTTATTATACTGTACATTAAATGTCAGTTATGAGATCATCAACAGCATCATGATACAGTTGAAGTATTATGCTTTAACCATTTAGATGCCAACCTGCTATTCTGATCCTAACATAAAACTTCTTCTAATCACAATTTAGCATCCTTGTTTTGGGGGCGTACAGTATATACTGTATCAGGTCCAAAGTGTCCAAACGCCACACTTGAGTTATTAGTCTCTATCAATGCTCATTACTTGTTTTTGTCAATATTTTCATTTGCTCCCTTTGTTCTCCTCTATTGCTATAAGGATGACACAATAGAGACTATGGACCTTATTCTGATCCACATGCAAAGCAGCAAAATTAGCAGCTTTGTGTGTGGATTAAATGCCGCCATCCCCCCCTCGCATGCCAAGTTCCCCCACAAGTGTGTGAATGAATGTTTAGCATAAACATCCATTCGCAGGGGGGAAATAATTCGATGGATTTCTATAGTGCTCGCAGACCTAAGACTCCTCTGTGGTGTCTTAGGTCTGTGGGTGCCCCGTGCGAGAAGCGAGCAGGCAGCTGACAACCACTCATGTCAACTGGCCGCAGCCCCCCCTCCCCCCCCGCATCCGCATCATCGGGTAACTACCATGGGAACACCCAGCTATTTCATAGAAACACCCATGATACACTGGGCTTTCCCACACGCACACCCCATTGCCGCCACCCTACGCCTCCCCCTCCCCCCCTCGCACTGCTAGTTGCAAACCGGATGGCAAACAGGCAGTTTGCCGTGCCCGCTCGCACCAAGCATCTGAACATGCTCATAAATGCAGATGCCAAACATCGCTCCCCCGTGCAACGCACATGCGGGGGAGGGGCCAACCAATTAGAATAGCCCGCTATAGATGATCTTCACAAAAGCTGCCACTTCTCTGTGGCTTTGAGGTGAACATTTAAGGTGACACTAGCATTAAGTGTAAATCCTAATGCTAGTGCCACTGAGAAGTGGTAGCACACAGAAACTGCTGCTGCTCCATAAGTATAGCCCTAGAACTCAATTCAGTGATGCAAAATGTAAATCACAGTTTTTACAGACTGTTTGTATTGTAAAAGGAGCCAGGAATACTGTCATCACAATCGACTGTCATTTGCCAAGACCATAAAAGACATTGTAGCCTCTGGTATGCAGGTGTTGGGGGAAAAAACGCAATCAGGGTCCAACAGGAGTCTGAATAAATGGTTAAAGTTTCAGATTTTTGTGTGAAATAAATGGCTGTGTCCTGAAAATACAGGACACATGGGGCCTTTGTTTTGAGTTGTAAGTTACAGGTTGAGTGTCCCTTATCCAAATATCCGTTATCCAAATTATTCCAAAAACCATACATTACGGAAAGTGAAATTAGATTAGATTATTATTATTTTTTGTTAAAAGCACTACTGGGGACATCTGTAACTGCCACTGCTGAGGATATGATATGTAACTGGCACTACAGGGGACATCTGTAACTGCACTACTGAGGATATGATATGTAACTGGCACTACAGGGGACATCTGTAACTGCACTACTGAGGATATGATATGTAACTGGCACTACAGGGGACATCTGTAACTGCACTACTGAGGATATGATATATAATTGGCACAAAATATGTGTAAGAAAATGATTGCTTGGCATTCAAAGTACGTACCTGAGATAGTACACAAACTTTGTTCCATCTTTTGAAACCTTGTGTTATGCACAAATAAAATATATTTGTTTAATGTGCTTATACAACATAAATGTAAGATTCCTCAAGATACATCATTTAAATATCTGAAATACGGAAAAATCCATTATCCAAAATTCTTCTGGTCCCGAGCATTTTGGATAAGGGATATTCCACCTGTATTTCTTTAATGCACATCCATGAATTTTAGCAATCCAGGTTTTTTCGTGCACAATGGTGATCTGCAATTATGTACAAATAAAGTGCAAGGATCAGGGTTGAAATGGGTATGCAGATGTAGACAGTTGTTATGTATAACTGGCAAAGTACAGTAAGGGCATGGTGTTGGCATTTAGTTGGGTGAAAAGCTGTATGCAGTAAGTTGTTTTTACTAGAAGGAGTGCTAGTCATGGGTGCACTCACCCTGGATTAAGTATAACCAGGGCCGGATTACAAGCCTAATGGGCCTCGAGCCGGAAATGTTCAAGGGCCTACTATGAAAAGTGGAGAAGGTGATGTCATTACCATGTAGGCACGTAGAACCCATACACTATACACCATAATGTCTCCCTACATATATAAAAGTACAAAAACCATGAATGTGTAAAATAGGAATGCAATTTATCACTTATGATTTATGGACAACCATGTGGCCAGCTGGTGTCTGTATGGTGATCATCATGGTTTCATGGTAATGGGCCTATTTTTAAGAGGAGGCCTGGAGCTGCAGCTCCATCTGCCCCATTGTTAATCTGAACCGGGTATCTGCTGTCGGAAATGGAGCAACCACAGCAGATATCTGCAGTCCTTCCATTGTACGTCTAGGGGATTTGTTATATTTACAGGTATCCCCTTAAAAATGAGGCATACCCAATAAATATAACTTTATAAACAGACCTCTTTAAAGCAGACATATTGCATAAATTAAAAGAAATCACTTAAAGGTGGTTCTCCAAGTCCCTGCAAGCAGAGGAGGATTGGTGTAACTTGTAGTTCCACAACTTAGCCCAAACAGATCACGACGGCTGGGGACATAATGGGTGTTGCTGCTGCGTTGATGGACCTGTGGCGCTGCCTCGCGGGGCTCCATAATATCAGCCCCTGGCCCCGCTCTGACCTTTAGATGTCACGGCGCACAGCGATGTGATCAAGGATTGGTAGGGAGACAACATACAGTATTGTTACCATATATAATTTTGTTTGCATAGAAATTGAATATTATTTTGATACTATAAAGTAATGTAGCTATAAATTGAATATGTATATCATTTAAATGTTTACAGAATGTAGCAATATTTGTATTTAGGTAGTCTGTGCTGTAAGGAGTAAGCAATGTATACACTATGGGCCAGATCCCAGCCATCTGGAGAATGTAGCTGCTAGTACATCATCCAAGTTACTTTGCAGGACAGACAGGACACTATTGTGTATTTTGACAACAAGAGTGTAAAATAGATTGATGCACAGGGAGAGACCAGAACAGGAGATCTCGCAAAGGAGATTACCACTAGAGTCCAGACAAGCAGGAGACCCTGTCACCATTAGCATCCATAAATTTAATAACGTCATGAGAACAGGGAACTTCAATTCATGTATTTGTGATATAAGGAGAGAGATAGAGTAGACATTCACTCACAGACTCACAGACACACGGACAGTCAGCAAGAAACCCATTCAGTGAGTCAGGAGGAGAGATGTGAGCCACGAGCAGGAGAGAGGAACGGAACCTAGAAGCGATGGGCTGGAGTGAGTGAGTAATCATGGTAGATATAAATGTTCAGTTGTTGATAAAGTTATGGAATACTGAAGTCTACAATTTATGTTAGTTTTATAGCAGTCTTAAGTCTGTCAATTGTTTAATGTTGTTTTAGGTAATATAAGCAAGGAGGCGTATATAAATATATATAATAGCATATACATTAATTACTGTGTTACAATTATTCTGTATGGTTTGTTTGCCTATAAATAAAATCCTTCAATTGGAGCTAAAATTACAAGTATCGAACTCTTATATATTTGGGGAATCAAAGTATGACAAGTACTCTGCATATTGTATTGTAAAGTCTATTAGAATATAATTGCAGATGTCAAATATATATGTTATTATATCAATACAAGATATAATAAATATATTTTATATAATAATATCTCAATCTCAATAACTATTATTGGGATAAGAGAGATATATGATCCCTAAAATAAAACTCTACAATGGCGACCGCAGCAGGACTTGTACATTTTGGTATCTGATTGTATGATTATAATATTTATAAGGAGTAGCAGATGCGTGAAGCTGGCTACCTAACCTACAGAATCACAGTGAGGATGTATCTAGGAAAACGTAATACTATTGTGTATTTTTATCTTGCATTGTTTGTAGACCTAGGATAACGTATTGGTGAAACAGAACTGATATTCCATTGTTACCATTATCTGGGAGTGCACGCTTAGATATTGATAATATGGTATTATTCAGAAACATTTTTAACTAATACTACATTTACTAGGCTCAGCACAAGGGCTGGTTAGCCTGCTGACACATTGCAAGAACACAGTGGGGTATGTTACTAATAGGCACTTCATAATGGTAAAGGCCTAGAATAAATTAACAATGGAAATGAGCATTTCCAAATAAATGAAAATTAGTACCAGATATTAGAGTTAACTTTGAGAATCCGGACACTCTCATTGGGAGGATATCTTGTGTACAAAAGTATAAAGACAGCATTGTAAAATAAGTGCAATGTTGAAAATGAAAAGAGTTGCTGTAGCATTTAGGAAAATGCACAGAGCAGCGACTTTAGAAGTTAAGCAGGAATGTATAGAGAAATCAGGTTCACGTCTTAAGAGGGCATGCCTAAAAATGAATGCAAATGTGAATTCCTTCTTAAAATCCCTAAAGGTTAAGAAGTGTACTCAGAAGAATTCTGAGACAGAAGTAAATTTTCTGGCAGATTGTGAACAAACTACCCAGATCTCTCATGAAGGGATCACAGAAGCACCCAGCAAAGGTGTTAGGAGCAGGGATGAGACCACAGAGGGGCTCATTCACAAACAGACTACAAAGTCTGAAATGGTCACAGATGCTAATCAGGGCTCTGTAATAGAGAGAGAACGTAATATTACTACAAATAAGGCAGGAGCAATGAGAGATGTCCCCTGCACTGTTTTGATTAAGGGGGGAGATCAGTACAATAAGGAGAGTGATTCTGCAAAATCCACACTCATAGTCCCTATTGTGACAAAAGGAATTGTGTTGCCCTCAGGGAAAAGGGAACTGGCAATAACCTTGTACACACACACTCCAATTGTAGGTAAAGTTGTCACAGAATTAAATGAGCAAATGTATTCAGCCACAAATATGTCTGAGCTGAGCAATGGCATGAATTTGAGCATGCATGATCACACAAAAGGTTCCACCATCTCTGTAACCCCCACACAGCAGTTAGAGACATCTAGTGGTGGAGCAAATGTCCACAGTCTCTTAGAGAGACCACATGCAGAGTGTCAATCTGTGAACACCACACAGAAGTACAGGAATGCTAAAAAGCATCACCAGGATGAGAATGTTTATATGTCCTGGATTCCTAAACATTTTATTTTAGGTTTGGTCAAACATGAAGCCCCCGAGTCATACCAAGCATATTTAACCAGTTTTTCGCCACACAAGTATATTTTTCAGAAGCTCCAAGTTTCCAGACTGAAGAAACTCGCAGGACCACCAAAAGCAAATCGAGAAAAGATGCATCGTGGCAATGACAACAGGGAGTATCGTTCTTTTACTTTATAGATTAAATCTAGTTATTGGGTGGTGTAAGGAACTGCCACATGTTTAAATGGATACAAGATCCAGATTAAATGTAACCTGCATCATACCTGCAGCAAAGTTTATGTTGTCAGTGACATATACTATTACATAGAGGAGAGAAATGATACAAACCAGAAAACATGGCCAGCAATGTTGGACCAGCAGATAGCACAAAAGATATAGCTAGCAAATGTCACACCACTAGCAATGATAGTAATTGTATTTCTTTTTGTTTCAATTTTAGGTTACAAGTTCTACACAGCAGCTTCAATACTGATGGACACAAAGTTTTAAAGAAAGCCCCAAGTCGCAACAACAACCTCTACTAAACCTTTTATTGCTGCAATTATGCAAAGAGCCAGTACCTCGCACAGCTTGTATTTGTCACCTAAGGAAAATCCAAAAACTGTCACATGGACAAAATCAAAGGACTTTTTTTTTATTATTTTATTTTTCTTTCTTCAGTCCTTCAGAGAAGGAAAAGGTTTAACTACAGCAACTATTATTTGTTTTCTGGACACATGGACAAAATCCCCTTTTCTCTTCTTCAGGAGAAGTTCATTAACCCACTCACTACAGCAATCATTGTGTGTTTGTTTGTCAGGACACTGTGACACATGGACATTCCATTTACAGTGTGAATCTCACACCTGCAAGTATGCAGAATCCTTTTGTACATACATTTTTTTAATCGCCAATCAATTCACACATATGATCCTCATTCTTATGTCATTGTATATACCTTGTAAATATTTTATTTTTTCTTCATATTCTTCATATGAGTATATGCTGATTATATATACGCTTCCTTCTTAAAAAGCTTCAAACTAATTTAAATATCAGCCAAAGAATGGTATGCCTTACATCAAATTGGAAAAGAAAAATGTTTTGTTAGTTGTTGAGATGGATCATTCTCTTAATACAGACTCAACCAAGTCTAAGAGAATGAATAATAACATAGATGGAATATTGTAGTTATTTTATATGCACATGGCTGCATCACACACACTGGATGGAATTAGATATAGTCAAACCCATTCTTAACAGATATTTTATATTTGTTTGAAGCAAAATCATAGTCATTTGTTGTATTGATAGGATGTTTTCATAGATACGTTAAATCAAAATATTGTTGTTAGTTATAGGATTTAGCTGGTGTATGGTTATTTTAGTTTAAGATAAGATAGTATATAGGAAGGTAGGTAAGAGATCAGAGACTGAATGGTAAATTATTATTCAGTGAGGAAATTTAGTATAGACGGAGTGGATCCTTTAGAATCTACCCCAGACATTTACCTGCCAATGCCTGAAGATAAATGTTATCAACAAGTAAAGCAAAAATACTTGGCTAAAATTTCAACTGCTGTATTCAATGTCACAAACTGTTTTGTTCAACACAACAATGTTGGGGTTAAAGAGAGACATGGACACTTATCATGATTGCAGCGCGATAATCTTAAAGGACGCACAAGGACACTTGTCACGATCACAGCGATAATCGTAAAGGACATACAAAGCAAACTCGCTAAGGACTGCATTAATGAGGCTTACCAAAGGCCTGTGTTTTGCAAAACTGTGGTGAAGAAATTTATCAAGACCACAGCACTCCAAGGGCCACACATGTAAAGCAACATTTCAAGCAAGTCAACAGCCTCTACACAAGTAAAGCAACATTTCAAGCAAGTCAACAGTGTCTATGAAGAATTCTACTTCTACGTCCACCATACTGCAAATGTAAAGTGTCTATGAAGAATTCTACTTCTACGTCCACCATACTGCAAATGTAAAGTGTCTCCAAGAACTGCAACCCACACAGGTGACAGCCCTCAGCCAGGAAATCACTGTGAGCAACAGTACAAGGAAAGTGTCATCACACATCGACCAAACAACATCTACAAGGCAAGCTGTGGCGTGGCATATAACTGTCTGTAGCAATGAAAATATTTTCCTCATGAATACTGAATATAAATAACCTCTGTCCCTGGTCAAATTTAGTTATTATAGGGTAAATCAGGTTAATTAAGTTAGGATATTTCACACTAATGGTTAATGTATGGTTAGGAGAGTTGGGAAAAGAATGTTTGAAAATATATATGAAGCAATTATGGTAATTTACTGTGTGACCAATCAAAATAATTTCTCATGGTCACAAGCGGGGGACTGTTACCATATATAATTTTGTTTGCATAGAAATTGAATATTATTTTGATACTATAAAGTAATGTAGCTATAAATTGAATATGTATATCATTTAAATGTTTACAGAATGTAGCAATATTTGTATTTAGGTAGTCTGTGCTGTAAGGAGTAAGCAATGTATACACTATGGGCCAGATCCCAGCCATCTGGAGAATGTAGCTGCTAGTACATCATCCAAGTTACTTTGCAGGACAGACAGGACACTATTGTGTATTTTGACAACAAGAGTGTAAAATAGATTGATGCACAGGGAGAGACCAGAACAGGAGATCTCGCAAAGGAGATTACCACTAGAGTCCAGACAAGCAGGAGACCCTGTCACCATTAGCATCCATAAATTTAATAACGTCATGAGAACAGGGAACTTCAATTCATGTATTTGTGATATAAGGAGAGAGATAGAGTAGACATTCACTCACAGACTCACAGACACACGGACAGTCAGCAAGAAACCCATTCAGTGAGTCAGGAGGAGAGATGTGAGCCACGAGCAGGAGAGAGGAACGGAACCTAGAAGCGATGGGCTGGAGTGAGTGAGTAATCATGGTAGATATAAATGTTCAGTTGTTGATAAAGTTATGGAATACTGAAGTCTACAATTTATGTTAGTTTTATAGCAGTCTTAAGTCTGTCAATTGTTTAATGTTGTTTTAGGTAATATAAGCAAGGAGGCGTATATAAATATATATAATAGCATATACATTAATTACTGTGTTACAATTATTCTGTATGGTTTGTTTGCCTATAAATAAAATCCTTCAATTGGAGCTAAAATTACAAGTATCGAACTCTTATATATTTGGGGAATCAAAGTATGACAAGTACTCTGCATATTGTATTGTAAAGTCTATTAGAATATAATTGCAGATGTCAAATATATATGTTATTATATCAATACAAGATATAATAAATATATTTTATATAATAATATCTCAATCTCAATAACTATTATTGGGATAAGAGAGATATATGATCCCTAAAATAAAACTCTACAGTATGTAAAAGATTATTGCAAGTCAATAATGGTATGATATATGAGTGGTAAACTTCTGATAAATGGTAGCAATAATAATAATAGAGATTAAAAATAGATTGTAAACTCCTCTGGGGCAGGCACTGGTGTGAATGGACAAATAATCTCTGTAGAGCTGCTGAATGTGTGCGCTATATAAATAGTAATAAATAAGTGCATTTACTACAATCTTAAAGTGATCTGGGGGGAAATATCAATAGAGGTTCCAGTCACATGCAATAATTTAATGTCTTACTGGAAAAAGAAAAAAAAAGCCACACACACAGAGCGGGAGATCCCAGCTGAGATACGTGGCCCAAAGGCTGATTTTATCAATCTGTATGGCTTATATAATCATATATTTTAAAGAGGGAAGTTGCTCTTTTGTCCAAATGGTTTAAATAAAACATAGACATTTTAATGTCTGACTCAAATATGAGAGCAATTGATAGTGTGTGTGCCATTGATAGAGAGTGCGTGTGTGTGTGTGTGTGTGTGTGTGTGTGTACATACTGAACATTATTCATTTTCTGCTACAGAGCTACACTCCGTACACACTCTGACATTATTGAATAATACACACTTCCCATAGGGAAAATCCATTTACTGTCATTGCACGAACTGATGTTGCCATTTGCTCTACCTACAATCTATACTTCTTAAAGAAATACTTACACTTTGTCCTCTCTTGTCTGCCAGAAATGAGAGAGTCCATTACAATGGTACCTTGCACAGTTCAGATTGTAAATTAGAAGGATTTAGCTACCTTCTGGGACACAGAGGTTAGACATCATCTATGAAGCAAATGTAATATTCACTACACTACACTACACTACACTTTTTTTTAATTAGTGCCTAATTGTCCACCAAGCAGAAGTCAATGTGAACACCTGCTACAAGGAGATCCCTTCAGAAGCTAAAAGTGTGTCTATGCTGTTAGAGTAGGGGAAATAACCTCAAGAGCTGCATTATACAGAAGTGTAATGGTTATGAGTCCCACGGCACCGTAATAATCAATAATCTCACTCTTCAAAACTAAATATGGTACTTGTTTCCTAGCATGGCGACCACGATTTTCATCTTATGCCATCTTATGACCCGATCGCATTCGCGATGCGATGAGATCAGACCCGATTTTATATTGTACAGGCACCCTTATGGGTGATTACTATGTTAAATGCACCCCCAAGGGGCGGCAGTACGCTTCCGCCAACCTTTTTATACCCTCACTATCTACGTCGGCGTGGAGTTGATTTTATATAGTGTGGCGAGCGCAGCAAGCCACCGAGCCCCGCGAGAGGACGCAGATTACTTCACGTGCATTCCGCGTCCCCTCGCGGGGCGCGCTGCGCTCGCCACGCTTCGGGCTCGGTGGCTCGCTGCGCTCGCCACACTATATAAAATCCACTCCACGCCGACGTGGATAGTGGGGGTTTTAAAAGGTCGGAGGACGCATACCGCCGCCCCTCGCCACACTTCGGGTTGGCATTGATAGTGGGGGTGGCGTTAACAATGGGGGTGCATTTAACATAGTAATCACCCATCAGGGTGCCTGTACATTGTAATGGCATGCGATGAGATGCAATATTAAAATTGTACAGTGTTGGTCTTAGGACCTGAAAATCGGGTCCCATCGCATACCTTAATTAGTGGTATGCGATGGCATACGATGGGCGCCGTGCTAGAAAACAAGTACACTACATATTGTTTCTGTTCTGCTCTGCAAAACTGGGACTATGTAAAACCCGGAACCGGACCGGACCCCAGGACGCCTGACCGGACAGGCTCCATTCATCAAACTGTGCCATTCATGAGCTTGTAGTGGAGATTACAGCCTCCCCGTATTCCGGACCATTTCTGTTTTACTGCGCTCCTAGATGATATAGGGAGGATTTATTCTCACCTTCCTCCTTTGTCATGTGTCACAGGCAACCCAACCGGACAGGACACTCACCGGACAAGCACCTCCTGGACGGGACAGTACAGGCTTCAGAATGGCACCACTCAATGAATGGAGACTGTTCGGTACGGCATTCTGGGGTCCAGTCCGGTTACGGTTTTCACCCATCCCCTGCAAAACTTTGTAAAAAATAGCCACAGTCCATCCAGCTGTCTTGTGTTGCTGGTGAAAACTTCTGCTAAATCCAATACATATCTGTAAAAACTGGTTGTGTTGCACTTTGTAAATTACCTCAGTTATGTTTACAGGCAGATTAAAGTGTACTGCCTTAAGTGTCTTACCTTCAAAGCCTTATACAACAATGTGTTGTTAACCTTTATAATGTAAAATAAGTTACAACAGAGAAAGGGATGGATTGTTCTTGTATGCATTTTCCTGCCTACATACAATGATTGGGTATTGGAAACTATACTTTGCAGCAGATTACAGACACAGCTAAACCAAGGTTTTTTTTATCTGTCTGCAGAATCTTACTTTTGCAGAAGCTGCCCTGGCTCTCATTTCCAGATGTCTTTCAGCACCACTGAGCTGAACAGCAACTTCTGCACAATGCAAACCAATAGGAGTACACTACCCTCCCCCATCCTCCTTAGCACCCCTCCTGTCTTGATGGATCTACTAAAATCTTTTCATAAGACAAGCCAGAGGCAAGGAGGGAGCTTCTGGTGGTGTTTAATAAGAACACAGAAAAAAGGAGGAAGAATAAGCTTAAATCATAGTAAGATACTAACCTTAATTTTGACTGCATCTTATATTCAAGGGGAAAAAAATCGTTTTTTTGTTGTTTTTTTTAAAGTCTTGTAACAATAAATGAAAAGTAAACAAAATAATACAGTGAAAACACTATGGAGAGAATGAATAATATATAATGGTACAGATAGAAAGCTGTAATAATGGAGGAGCACTGCTGCAAATAAGAAGGAAACAGATGCACAAATACACACAAGCAATGGGAAGAGAGACATGTCTTGGGTGAACAAGGCTACAATTTTTTTATTTTTTACTTTAAAGCCTATATGTAAGTACCATCAGAAAGTACCATCTAGCTTTCCATGACATGGATTTCTGACAACAGAACAGACTGAAAGAGAATATGTTATGATAAAAGTCTCACGCAGCACGGCTATGTGGCCAACGTGATTACAGTACAGTATGTTGTGCATATGCAGAAGCCTAGAGAATAGGCACAGTTTGGTATCTTTGCCTTGGGTGCTAAAAGACCTTGTCCGGCCACTGAATAAGTCATAATTTACTAAGCACAGTTAAAAATAGTTCTGAATAACATAAATATATACATGGACAATTTGGTCAGTCTGAGCGATAATCACAATTAGGCCTGGAAAAGGCACCATTGTTTGAAAAGAGAGACAAACGGGGTAGATTTACACTTGCTATAAAAAGAAAATAAGTTATGTTGCCCACTTCAGCCATTCAGATTCTAGCTATTGTTTCTCCATAGCCAGATTAAGGGGAGATGCTGGGCATACTGTACCCGAGCCAATGTGCACTGACATCTATTGCTGTCCCTCCTGTGCAGGACCAGGCAGTCAGAATGTGAGTGAGACAGTATTTAGTGCAGGCAAATACACAGGAGTATCAGGTTTTATGAGCTACCCACGGAGCTTCCCAACCAGAGGAGAGATAGCAGGGTGGACAGAGCTGTGGCAGAGATCCCAGCTTTCCCTAATCTCTGGCTAGGTGTCTTGGTATTATAAACACCATTTGGATTACATTTAATATATCCATTCATATCTACATGACTAATTCAATGAGGGATAAATAATATAACCTCATACACACACACACACACACACACACACACACACCACCTTCCACCTACACCCCTGTCTTCAGTGTCCCAGGCACCCCAAGGGCTTAATCCTGTCCACCA
The DNA here is from genome assembly GCF_055691185.1 of Crinia signifera. Taxonomy (NCBI): domain Eukaryota; kingdom Metazoa; phylum Chordata; class Amphibia; order Anura; family Myobatrachidae; genus Crinia; species Crinia signifera. Next base: position 193,913,418 of record NC_139218.1, read on the forward strand.
GTGGATATTTTAAAATGTGTCAGCTGGTAATGAACCTGTGCACCAATTTGGAGATGAATACTGTATTAATTTACAGTATAGTTGATCTATAGCAGTGTTTAGATATACAGTGAATGCTGGCCACAGTCATGCTAAAAAATCAAGCATTTGTCTAAACGTCCTGCATTTGCCCCAGTAATTTGCAATAGCATGCAATACCGCACAAATATTATGCTGTCACAAGAAATAAATACAGTGTCTAAAATATTCAGTTTCCACTAATAGAAATGATGCTGCATGAAGGGGTCTTGAATGATTATAATTTGAGGAGAACGATAAGTGATTACTTAGCAGTTGAAGAGGTTGAGCTAGGCTTGCAGTTAGGATTCAGACAAGGATTAACACTTGGGTTTATGATTGCAGTTAACGTAACAATGTGGTCATTTGTTGTAATTTCTTAATGATCATGCAACAGCATTTCTAAATTTAACTTGTAATTGATACAGTGGGTCAGTCATAATAATGTCATTGGGAATGTATTTCAAGACAAAGGACCAGATTCAGAGTTGATCGCAAAAGTAAAATTTTTCTCAAATGGACAAAACCATGTGCACTGCAGGTGGGGCAAATGTAATATATTGCATGCATTCCTTTTGCAAGCAATATATAGCATGTGATCCCAACAAGCGCTGCTGAAGGTTGTCCGATCCGATATAGCCTATGTACAGCACTTGCGATATAGGGGCTCTGATCCGATGTGCACAGGAGTGGCCATTAGATCAGAGCAGATTTAAAACACATGCAATTTGCATGATTTCACCCAATTTCTTGGCCTGATCCATCAGAATCGGGTGAAATGGGGCCATATGGCACTTTTGCATCATCACCTTTAAGTAGAAGAGAGAGAGATAAGTATGGGGGGAGAGAGAGAAAGGACAGAAGGAGGGGTTCACAGCCAGATTAAGCATGATAGCATGAGAGCGGGAAAGGAAGCAATAAAGAGTAAACAAATATAAAGAAGGGGAGGAGCAGTTGGTACAGGATAGATGAGAGACAATATGGGACAAATAAGAGCTGAGGAGATAATTCTCTTTAACTGGAGGTGGTGGACTGAGAGTCCTGGATTGTGAAACATGCAGCTGCTGGCAATACGGAGTACAGTAAGAGAAGACCTGCAGGCCAAGTTCAGCAGAAGAAGGAATTGGATCAGCTGACAGCTCTTGATCCTGTTCAGCCAATGGTCTTTAGGTTAGTGCATGTTTGTGTGACTATACAAATGACTTAACTCTAACTCTCTCTCTGCCCTATGGTGTGATGACAGGCCCGACCCCTCCACTCACTGCTGATGGTGGAGCCTTCCCATCGCTGCTGCTGGCCCTCTGCCAGGCCCCCATGTTGGCTGTGCCCGGCTTTCCTCCATGCTGCCTCTTTAACTCTCCTTCCTGCCGCTGCCAGGTCACCCACCTGGGGTGCACCTGGCTATACTCTCTGCCGCCGCTGGACTTCTCCTCCCTGCTGCTGCTGGGCGCCCACATGGGGTGCACCTGGCTTCACTATCTGCCCCCTCTGGATCCCCTCTGGGGCCACTGGCTGGGAACAATGTAAATACTCTGCTATAATTTCAATGTATTGAATGGTGCTTCAGCACTCTTTACTTTCTCCTCTATGTCTCCTGCTGTACTCTCCCTGTCTCTGTGTTCCTGCTGTCACTCTCCCTGTACCCACTGTCGTTGTCACTCTCCCTATCCCTGATGTCACTCTCCCTTGTCTCCCGCTGTCCGTCTCTCTGTCTCTATGTTCCACTGTCACTCTCCCTGTCCCGCTGTCACTCTCCATGTAACTGTGTCCCTGATGACACTCTCCCTGTCCCCGCTGTCACTTTTCCTGTCTCCCACTGTCACTCTCCCTGTCCCCGTGTCCTCGCTGACATGTTAACCGAATCAAGTCAGGTCAGTACATTTAAGCCCACATTGTTTTATAGCAGAATATTGTTAAATGTTTTGGTAATAACTCTTCTTGTTAAGCATCTGAGGAAATACATTTACTTGATACAAGCTTGTATTTTATTTTTGTAGATCAGTAATCCTGTGGTAAATAAAGAATTGTAGCAGTGTGTGGCAGTGCTGTATGGAGTACAGTAATTATTTAGGAGCATTTTTCCTATTTTTCTGCACATAAATATAACTATGACACTGCAGTTTGGGCACAACCTCTATGTTCCCTTTAGTAAACAGATACAAATTTGCTTCTGCATCAGCAGTTTTGCTTGATACTGATTTAGTGTACACAGTATTTAAATTAGATTTGAAAGTATGAGCTAATCAATGGAAAAGGAGTGATAGGATCTACATCTTGGAGCCTGCAGTTATGATATTTTAGGCTTTACAGCATCAGGAGACTCATTTATATTTTCTCTCTATACATTTCGACTGCTACAAATTATAGACTGGGTTTCATTAAGATAAAAGTTTGAACAGTCATATGCAGGGCCTGTGTAAGGCTTCACAGCACCCTAGGCAAAACTTCATTACTGCCCCCCCCCCCCCCCCTCACCCATCCTGCCAACAATATCCACTTTCCAACCCCTTAAGTCATACTTGACAAACATTCTGGAAAGGCTTTTTAGGCTCCCAAAAAATAAGGTGGTCCTCCCAGCCCCATCTTGGGAAGGTGGGCAAGTTTCCTGCTTTTCCTGGAGGCCGGCCTTTGCCACCCACAACAGAGTACAGCAGCAAAGTAAGGAAGTATGCCTCAAGAAAAAGTATGGGGTTGAGGTCTTAGAAGTTTTGCAGCAGCCACCTGAATTAAGTACAACAAGAATCCTTGACATCCTTAATTTTTGATAGGCAGACTTGGTGGCGCCCCCCAGATATTGGATAGTTCCCAGGCAGGGACGTTTTTAGAGGAGGACAAGCCGTGCAGCAGCCCGGGGCGCCGCATGGCTTGTCAGCCTCTGTTAAACAGCCGGGGCGCCTGGCAGCTCCCCCCAGCGCCGCCTTTGCCCCCTCTCCCCGTCCGCGGCGCCACAGCTGTTTAATTTCCCAGGGGAGGGGAGGAGAGCGCATCGCGTCTCTCCTTCCCCTCGCTCACTTGGCTGTCAGCCAATCAGAGCTCGCGGGCCACAGCCAATCAGGAGCCAGCCCGCGAGCTATGAATGGCTGACGGCTCAGGCACACACTGTGAAGGCGAGGTGCGTGATGTGCGCTCCGCTCCCCTCCGAGTCCCCAGGAAATCAGCAGCAGCAGCAACACAGCAGCAGCTGAGACACAGACAGTGAGTTGTGCGGGCATATGTGTGGCACTGTAGGGGCGTATCTGTGGCACTGTGGGGGCATATATGTGTGGCACTGTGGGGGCATATATGTGTGGCAATGTGGGGGCATATATGTGTGGCACTGTGGGGGCATATCTGCCACTGTGGGGGCATATATTTATGGCACTGTGGGGGCATATATGTGGCACTGTGGGGGCATATATGTGTGGCACTGTGGGGGCATATCTGCCACTGTGGGGGCATATATGTATGGCACTGTGGGGGCATATCTGTGGCACTGTGGGGGCATATTTGGCACTGTGGGGGCATATCTGTGGCACTGTGGGGGCATATTTGGCACTGTGGGTGCATAGCTGTCACTGTGGGGGCATATGTGTGGCACTGTGAGGGCAAATCTGCCACTGGGGGCATATATGTATGGCACTGTGGGGGCATATCTGTGGCACTGGGGGAATATTTGTCACTGTGGGGGCATATATGTGTGGTACTGTGGGGGCATATCTGCCACTGTGGGGGCATATATGTATGGCACTGTGGGGGCATATCTGTGGCACTGTGGGGGCATATTTGGCACTGTGGGGGCATATGTGTGGCACTGTGGGTGCATAGCTGTCACTGTGGGGGCATATGTGTGGCAATGTGGGTGCGTATCTGCCACTGTGGGGGCATATATATATGGCACTGTGGGGGCATATTAGTAAACGGCGGCAGCGGTGCGTGGGGCAGAATGTCTGGTACTTGTGTATTATCTGGGCGCCCAATTTTTTTCATCGCATGCCACTACTTAAGGCATGCGATGCGATGCGATTTTTCATTGTAAAGACCCGATTTTTCATTGTATAGTCACCCATGGGTGATTTCATACCCCCACTATCCAACTACGCATGGAGTTGATTATATATACTGTAGTGTGGCGAGCGGACGCAGATTACTTTACATGTATTCTGCGTCCCCTCGCGGGGCTCTCTGCACTCGCCACGCTTCCGGCTCGGTGGCTCGCTGCGCTCGCCACACTATATAAGATCAACTCCATGCGTAGTTGGATAGTGGGGGATTGAAATCACCCATGGGTGACTATACAATTAAAAATCGGGTCTTTACAATGAAAAATCGCATCGCATGAATTGTATGCCACTATATTGCATGCGATGCAATACAATGAAAAAATCGGGCGCCCAGATATTACACAAGTACCGAATGTGTAATAGGTGTTACGGTGTGGGAAGTATTGCGTAATTGCCATCACAGTGTGGAGTGTAACGGGCATCACAGTGTGGGGTCTAATGGGCATCATGATGTGCGACATAATGTGTAATTGTCATCATGGTGTGCGACATAAGGTGTAATTGTGATCACAGTGTGCTGCGTAATGTGTTATTGGAATCACGGATAAATAGTGTATAATGATTCAAGTAGGCTGTCATTGGCCTTGATCTGTGAGGTGTACTAGGTCACTGTGTGGCCTTCAGCTGGCCAACTTAAGTGCGGGAGGACAATGACAATTCCTGCGGTAACCAATGTCTGGTCATGCAGGTCGCAAAAGTGAGATGTAAGGTAATTGTTGTCCTGCTAGACCAAGCCCCTTATATTAAGCCACGCCCCTTTCGACAAATAAACCACACCCCCAATTTCTTCTGTACCATGTTATGTATTTGGGGGGGGGGCGCATTTTTATTTCTTTGCCCTGGGAGCTAAATTGTCTAGAAACGGCCCTGTTCCCAGGGCACTGGATGTTATTCTTTTGTGTGTAGTTTCAGATAGATAGCCCCAGAGGGGCTGGTTTGAAATATACTCTGTACAAATGTACCCATTCGTGCTAATTCAATCCTATTCGCAGCTGTAATTCGCACATTGGCGGATATACAAGCGTGCAAATTTAAAAACGGGCAAATTTGGCTGTGATGCAGCTTTTATGTGGAATAATAAGTCCTAGCGTGCATGCAGGTACTCGGAGAACTATATTAGTGTGCTGGGACTTGTAGTTCCACAGTAGAACAAATATTAAAATAAAAATACAAACACACCGTAGACAGTAAAAGTTTATTTACATACATGCACACTCAAAAACAAGCATATACTCATCATGCACGGTCACTCGTTAATTACCTTCCTTTTGGTCCTTTCATATACCAGCAAAGTTCAAACGTGTCCTGGAGGAGGTTTCTCTGTGGCTAGAACTACTAGAGGTCAAGGATGGCCCTCAGCGACCTCAACTCAACAGGACCCTAAGCTTTCCAGTAGACTGCTCATGCGCAAAGGCGAATCTAGAATTATGGTAATAGTGATCCCAGATCTAGACATAATAGAAGGGGGACCTTTGCGCAGCGCGTCAAAAGGGGGTGTGGCCTCATGGAAAGGAGGCGTGACATCACAAAAGGGGTGTGGCATTACACTTTAGACCATACACAGTAATGCCCATTACACATTTTAGCAAACTCCGTAATACCCATTACACATAAAGCCACACACCCTAATGCCCATTACACATTGTGCCACACATCATGATGCCCATTACATACTATATAACAAATACCATCCTAGTCCCTGCATTTTATGGTAATTTGGTTGACCCAGAGCAATGTTATGTAGCATGCAGCAAGCCTGGACAATCAGTACTACTTTGGTAGGGTGGTAAAAAGCAGTGAGTTGTTTTGTAAGGTACACCCTGAGGGGGAGAGACAACCACTCCCCTCTCCCTACCCCCTTTAACCAACCAGCTATATCTTCGGAACCAACTGACTCATTTACATGAGACCAGTATCATATTGAAGAGCTTTTGAGTTGGCTTTGAATGATTTTGGTCCCATGAAACTGGGCTGTTTGGTTCCAAAGAAATCTGCCCTCAAAGAACATAAACAGTCATGAAATTACATTTAAGAAATGAAAAAAAAAAATGGTTTAACCTCAATATCCCTGGAAGCAATTAACCCATATGGATCCAGCCTGGTATCAGATTGAAGGCCCAGCGATTTGGGTTCGACTGAGATTCAGTGATGCCGAAGGGGGAACTGGCAGCCGTTGAACTGGGTGGAGGTCGGAATTAGCGGGTCCCATGTTATCCTATAGGGAAAACGTTCCAGCTTTGCCTGGCAGTATCTCCGGTTCCCAAGGGGCTAGAGTCACGGGGCTGGGCTCGTTGGAAAGCCCCATCCCTCAGCTACAAAATGGGCTAATGGGTGGTCCGGTGCACCCCCTGACCACCCCCTAGATTCGCCTATGCTCATGCGTACAGCCCATAGTATAAATGCGTGAGGCATTCCTGCAATGAAAGCCTGCTACTTTTTATCGGTGACCAGACGCAAGGTGAATGACATGAAGTAGGCATCCATGGCTGGTAACTGGCCTTTTAAAGGGAGTGCCGAGAAAAATGCTAGGCGTGCAAGAACGTAAATGCTGGGAGTGACAGGGAAAACACAGGGGTACCCAAGTGTTTTAGGGGATGGTGTGTGATGTCAGCAACAGGCTGGATGTGCCTGTTTTCATCGCAGCCACCAAGTAGGTGTTTGCATACTCTAAGCCTGCGATCACTGGACCCAGTATAAAAATAATTTGCTGATGGTGAGCAGCTTACTAAGGGTTTAGGACATATTTGCATTACTGGAAATAGATTAATTTGCAAGACAGGATTTCACGCTGGCGTGGCAGTGTCTACTTCAACACTGGCCACTGCAAATTCATGGCTGTGCAATTAGGTCTGAATTACCCCAATAGTAACAGGGTTACAAAATAGATTTCCAAACACAACTACATCATCGGTTTTGCAAAGTTAAAAATAACTCTTGCAAGAGGAAATCAACAGACTAGTAACAACAAGGGTATTGGTTCCCACTCATCAACCAAAAAGAAGGATTTTACTACAGTCTGTTTTTGGTTCTGAAATCGGATGGTTCGGTCAGACCATTCCTGAATTTAAAATCTCTAAATCTATTTTTGAGGGGTTTCAAGTTCATGATGGAGTCCTTCCATTTTGTCATTGTGGGTTTGGAGGTAGGAGAATTCTTGATATAGATGGATATCAAGTGCACCTACTTTCGCATCTCAATCTGACCTACTCATCAGGCGTTTCTCAGATTTGCCATACGGAAATAATATTATCAGTTCCAGGCCCTGCCTTTTGGACGCTACTAGAGTGTTCACAAAGGTGATGGGGGTTATGATTATCTAACTTCATGCTCAAGGGGTGACAATCATTCTTTACTTTGACAATTTCCTCACAAAGGCTTTTTCAGGAAACAGCTACTATAGAGCATTATCTTAACCCATTGAGTCCTAATTCCAAAATCACACATGGTGCCCACTCAGAGGGTTCCATTTCTAGATATGATCCCGCAAAGGATTTTCCTTCTGCTGGACAAAGTCCAGTCCATTCAGTAGTTGATGAGATTGGTTCTCAGCATAGTAAGGTGTCGGTGCCAATTTATGTTTTTGCTGGTGGCTGCTCAATCAAAAAAATATAGAGGAGTGGCTTCATGGGGGAAGGAGTGTGACCACAAAATAATACCAATTTATATTACGGAGCACAGTTGTCTCCAAAATTCAAATTACAACAACAGAGTTCCAGGTACATAAATGCCCCCACAGTGCAGGTACTCCGCGGACAGAATTCCCGGCATACTGTTTCCCAGGTGGCGGCTCTGGCAATGTGGGTGTTGCAGCCGCAAATTAGCAAATTTATATGGAGGCCCAGCAGCGGGACTCGGGCCTGTGGGTGCTCATCAATTTCCGTGGGTGCTCGGGCCCTTGAGCACCCACAGAATCGGCGCCTATGGTGTCGGTACACCTCTGCAGCTACCTTCTGAGAAAGATGGTGACAGCCTTTGAAGCTATCCAATATGGTCAATTCCATTCCTGACAATTCCAGCTGGACCTCCTCTCCCAATGGATGGGATACACCTGTCTTACAACTGATGGTCCATCTGTCTCCCAAAACCCAGGTCTTGCTTCTCTGGTGGTTAAACACCCCTCATCTCCAACTATTCGGTTATGTTGTGTCATCGATGGAGGGGAACCATCAGGTTCTCCCCATCAATGGCAAAAGAATTCTACATTGACCATAAACCATCGATGATTGTGAAACATCATTGGTTGTTTGCCATCCCTTCTCCCATTTTTGCTTCAGTACTCACCAGAGCATCATAATTAGATCATGGAATGGTGCCCAATGCCCATATTTGTCAAAAGAAAAAAAATACAGCTCCTTCAGCTGTCCCTACTGCCGCATCTAAAAGATTACTGTGCTTGCTGGCCCTGTATATGTCAGAAGTATTACATATATTACGTTTTGCAAGAGGCAGACTTTAGCTTGTCTAATTATGCAACCTTTAATGGTTGGCCACACTCACTCTGAGATCAAACATTTAAAACATTTAAAACATCCTTCTTGAAATCCTGAATTTGCCATGGGACTTGCCCCTTCGCAAATGTAATTCTGTGTGCACATTTTCTATATAACCCCCATTTGCAGCCTAGAATGGTTTTGCCAAGGTGTAAAATTAAGTTTTCTAGATGGAATTACTCCGAACTGGAGAGGAGTTTAGGTAAAGCATTTTTGTCAGAATTAGGCATGGATTAGGATAAGCGTCTGTAGATTTGCAAAATCTGAATGTGTGGCAATGTAAGTATGGAGATTTACTAATGTAGTGAATCAAGATTAAATTTGAATAACTGCTTTTATTCAACAGCATTTGATAATGGAAGTAGGAAACAATAAACACTTCGCCGGCACAAAAGGAGCTAATTTTAGTGGAGGCTACCACTCATCGATTTTTTTCAATTGTACTAAGGGGTGTTGAGGTGATATTAGGCTTTATGATCACCGGGGGCTTTATAGCCAGTGGGGGAGGTGGGTAGTAATGGGGGCATATGAACACAGGGGGATAAGGTTGCAATATAAAAAAAATATATATATTACATATTATTTTAGTAAACATACCTTTTAAACTTTATTAAGTAATAAAGAAATATATATATATTGCAATACCCGAGTGCTGAGTCTGGGAACGCAGCCTCAGTTCACCATCGTGACCATCATGATTATGCTAAAGCTTACTCAGGCTAGCCATCTGATCCGGACACCGGGTTTGGTAAGTCTGCATCATGCAGGTGATGGGTGCTGCTCCCAAATACTGCAGTATGTCAGTCATGCTGCGACTGACACAGGGCTGAGAGTGATAGTGCAAGACCTGTGCTGAACATACATAGATCAGGTCTTTCCCCTGACCCATTATGCCACACCGTATTGCTATTTATTCACACAGCACCACATGGTAGTGCCCTTTATACATGTTACGCCACACAGTAGTGCACGTTATACACATAATGGATCTTACACATTATGCCAAACTTTAGTAATGCCATTATGCACATAATGCTACACAGTAATGCCCCTTACACATTATAGCACACATTAGTAATGCCCTATTACAAATAATGCCAAATTGCCAATAATTACATTTTGACTAAACAGATCATGTGAGATATATATATTTTTGCGCATGTGTGTTGATTATTTTGTGCAAAATAAATGTTGTTTGTATGGTACATGATATGCTTTAATTTTGATGCAAAACTTATCATGAAAACTGGTAACAAACCTTACATAAAAAGGACATTTTCCTGGAATGTCATTCCATGACATTTTATTAATGTCCTTCCTTATACACATAATGCCAAACAGTAACGCCACTTACATGATACACATTATTACGACATAAACCCCTCCCAGTTTAGCAATGTTTAATCAACATTGAGGCATTATTTTATTTTGTTTATTTTTACATTAAAAATTGATCCCAGTAGATTTAGCCTGGTCCTAGATGTGATTATGATATCACAGAACACATCTCAATAGTGTGTTCCAGGTAAGGGACCACTGGGTCAACGGGGACACAATGTTGACATTCTGCCATGTCAACATGTCACCCATGTATACATGATACATGCCGACATGGTAACTTTTGATTTGCTGCATTTTAACAATATCATCATTCCTTTGTCAATCAAACATGCCACACACACATTCCATATATACATGCTGTTAAAATATCAGCCATCATCACCATCTTCATCATTGGTTTCAAATATAGATGTGATACTGTAGCTGTACCCCTCCGCAGCTCTTGGAATTCGAGCCAATCAGAGTTCAGAGCCAATGCATGGGTGTCCACCTTTAAAATAATTACCGTCGTAAGTCTATGATAGACTGGTCTTGTGGCACTATATAAGACAAAGCCAAAATATAAGACAGAAGGGAAATTTACTCAGGGGCATAGGGAAGGCGCCGAGCCATGAAAGGGCAACAGAGCCGTGCAGCGCGCTCCCACGCTCAGAGCTCAGCTGCCCTGTCTGTCGCTATTAAGTCTCCCACTGGACTGCTAGCCAATAGGCGCTTGCGGTCCAGCAGCCAATCAGAAGCAGCATTGATGTCTGCTGGACCTCAAGCGAAGGGCCGGCGCTACCCGCTCAGCAGAGGATGCAAAACAGGTAGGCACTGGGCAGGAGAGGCACTGTCCCTGCTCTGCATCCCCTGCTGTCCTCTGTTTCTGCCGGCTGCTGCTGCGCCTGTCACACTGCAGGGCAGGCAGCAGCGCCAGAGGCAGAGAGCTCCCTCCAGGCTCCTAAACATCAGGTCAGCAGTACGGAAAAGGGACGGGGCTACACGGTGGATGGGCGTGGTTACACAGATGGAGGGGAGGGGCTACACTGAACAGAAGGGGTGGAGCTATGAGGGACCAAGACTGAAGACACAGGAGAGGATAAGCTGCCAGGAGACTAAAGTGTGAGTGTACTATGTCAGCAACTGGTGTGGGCAGGTGTATAGGTAGTGCTACTAATGTCAGCAACTGGTGTGGGGACATGTATAGGCAGCTCTACTAATGTCGGCAACTGGTGTGAGCACATGTATAGGCAGCGTTACTACTGTTGGCAACTGGTGTGAACATCTGTATAGGCAGCGCTACTACTGTCAGTAACTGGTGTGGGCACGTTTATAGGCAGTGCTACTAATGTCGGCAACTGGTGTGAGCACTACGTATAAGCAGAGCAACTACTTTTGGCAACTGGTGTGGGCATTATGAATAAGCAATGCTACAAAAGTGGGCATATGCAAGAGTACTCGGGGCATTATGTGTAGCATAATGTGTGTCAAAGTCATATGGGCATTATGGTGCATGGCATATTTTGTAAGGGGAATTATGGTGTGGCATAATGTGTAATGGGCATCATGGTGTGCTGCATATTGTGTAAGGGGCATCATGATGTGTGGCATAATGTATCATTTGAATTACTGTGGTGTAAAGTATAATGTGTTATGGGGATTACGGTGTAATTGGTACTTTTATGTGACCATGCCCCTTCCCTATGAAGCCATGCTCCTACATTTTTGCACGCGCCTACGGCACAAACTCTCCCTGTTTTTTAGTTCATGGCACCAAAATGGCTAGTTAGGGCTGTGTAAGGTGAATAATATTGTGTTACTGTGTGGTGTAATTTGGAGTGGGAGTACTATTGTGTGGCCATTCCCCTTCCTTGTGAGATCACACATTTTTCTTTCCGTGTGCATTGTCCCTTTGTAAAGCTTGGGTGGGCACAAATTTATAGTTTGCAGAAGGGCGCCGAACCCCCTAGCACCGGCCCTGCGCAAGCGCCTATTGGCTAGCGTTCCAGCGGGAGACTTAATTGAAAATAGTGGCGGACAGGGGAAGCTCAGCTGGGTAGAGCAGGGAGCGGGCGGGGAGGGGGTCCCCCTTGGCAACAAGCAATTTAAGTCCCCCTTGGCAACGAGCTATTTCAGTCCCCCTTGGCATCGAGCATGAAGCCCCTGGTATCGAGCATTAAGTTCCTAGCAATAAGCATTAAGGTAAGTGGCACTTATGTGTCAGATGTGAAATGGGCACATTTCCGGTTTGTTATATAGTATGTATTGGGCATTACGGTTTGTTATATAGTATATAATGCGCATCATGTGTAATTGGCATTAGCCAAGTTCCCTTGGCTAATACACATGTAGCTCACCTTGTAATGCTGCTAAACACACGTGTATGGGTGTTCACAGACTTGTCATTCATACTGCCCATGTGCCTGTAACAAAGATTATACAACTGGCATGTAGGATATAATGCTTGTGGTGTGAGAAGGAGACTTTGGTATTACGTTGCCCAGCTGGCACTGTAGCACAATGTACATCTGCAGGGCCTGATTAAAGGTTTCAAGTGCCCTAGGCTAATACACATGTAGCGCACCTTGTAATTCTGCTAAACAATTCTGCTATGGGCATTCAGGGACTCGCCAGTCATACTGCTCATATGCATGTAATGAAGGTTATACAACTGGCACCAAATATAATGCTTGAGGCCTGGGAAGGAGATTTTGGCTTACCTTAAGAACTTAACCTATCACAGTACATCGGGAAGGGTGATAGGTACAAGCATTTAATAAATGTTGATGTGATGACCTTCTGCAGTAACTTGCTGGGGCCCCCGTAATTATTTTTATTGTCTGATGGGGACCCAGAGCAAAAAAGTTTGGGGACCCCTGATGTACAGTAAGTGCCATGTGTAACACTGGACAGCTAATGCTGATCTCACCACTACCTTCCCCCTACTCCTACTTGGACAATGAGCACATCTGCTAGAATACAATTCCCCTTAGATACAGGAAGTGTCTCTTCAGTGCATACTGACAGGATTTACCTAATAGAATTGTGACTCATCGTTTCTTAGTTACAGTAGGTTAAAATGCAGTGAAAGAATTCCCTGAAACATGCAATGTGGAATTTATCTTTTGACCAGTGCATGCCAGGTAGAAATCATAGCTGCCTACCCTCCTGCATTCTGCAGGAGACTCCCCAAAATAACAGCAATCTCCCTCTCTCCCTCATTAGTCAGTTTTGGGAAAAAAGGAATGAGAGATAGATACATTTACATTGAATCATCATCACCATTTCCAAGCACTTTACAAAGTATAGTAGCTCTTACTAACTGCGTTGGGGCTCATCTACATTTGGATATAAGTCATTTTATCTAGCCACCACCCACTTGCTTGCACCTCTTGTAATCTGTCTGTCTCCTCCGAGCAGAGCCCTCTTTCCTCCTGTTGTCAAAGCCCACTTCTCTTCACATTTCACTCACAGCTCTCCCAGGGGCGGATCCAGGAGAAAATGACAGGGGGGGGGGGCACCATGATAGGGGAGGGGGGGGGGGGGTATGATAGTGCCCTGTCAGAGAGTGGAGAGTGAGATAGAGGAGGAGAGCAGAGAGATGGTGGCAATGGGATTATAAATAGGCCCTGGCCTTTTAAGTACACAGGCCCACCTTGTTTGGTTTGAAATAGGGGGCGTGGCCTCGTGAAAAGGGGGGGTGTCCTCAAGTGTAGTGTACCACACCATAGACCACTTCTACACATTATGCAACAAAATAGCATATGCAATTATAGGAAATGAGCCCAAGGAAATGAGCCCAAATTGGTGTAATGTACCATACCATATACCACTTCAACACATTATTCTACACAAAATTCACATAATGCCACACGGATTGAGCCAAAATTCACATAATGCCACCTGAATTGAGCCAAAATTCACATAATGCCACACAGATTACATGAAAATTCATAACATGCTCAACAAAGAAGGACAAGGCGCGCCGTAGGGGCGCCAAAAATTTGCACCATGATTCCCATTACACGTTAAGCCACGGACCATTATATTATATTATACCCATTATCAGCACTATCAGTATTATATTATATATCAGTGTCTACTTAGCGTTTAAAGTCATGTTCTGACACAGAGAATAAGCTGAAATTCACATTGGGCCTTATTTTGGTTCATTCTTTCTGACAAAATCCTTCTTAGATGGACAAAACCATGTGCACTGCAGGGGGGCAGATGTAACATGTGCAGAGAGAACTAGATTTGGGTGAGTAATTTTGTTTCTGTGCAGGGAAAATACTGACTGCTTTATTTTTACACTGCAATATAGATCTCACTTTGAAGTAAAACCCCACCCAAATCTAATTCTCTCTGCACATGTTACACCTGCCCCACCTGCAGTGCACATGGTTTTGCCCATCTAAGAAGGATTTTGTCAGAAAGAATGAACCAAAATAAGCAGTGGCGTAAGTTTGTCCCAGTTGCCCGGAGGCAAGATAAATATTGATGCCCCCCACACACACGCTTATCATCTATATATGTCTAGTCATCTATATATATATATATATATATATATATATATATATATATATATATATATATATATATATGTCTAGTGTTCGTGCAGCTCTGAAACACTGCCATCTGTTGGCAGTGAGGGTAACTCAAGCATTTGCTTTGAGCGGGCTTATACTGAGTTGAGGTCTAACTGCTGCACCAGCAAACAGTGACCTGGTGCAGCAGTTAGACCTCAACTCCGGTGACTCCATTTGACCACTTTTTGATGTCCTTATCCTGGCTGACTTACTCCTTGACAAAGGTCCTAGTGATTGGACCGAAACGTTGGAGATTTTTTCTGGACTTATTGCATCACTTGGTATGTGCTTTTTTTTTTTTACTTTTTTCACTTTGATGAAAATAAAAAAAACAAAATAGTTTTTTTACGAATTGGTGAGTGCTCTTTATGTCTTTATATATATATATAGATAGATAGATAGATAGATAGATAGATAGGTAGATAGATAGATATAAATGTGTGTGTGTCTATCTGTATAAGAGAATGTGACCTGTCTTTGGTCCTGCTAGGAGGGGGGGGGGGGGTTGGATGGGTCAGCCACAAAAGTAAAATCAACAGCTTCAATTAACTGTTTCAAA
Organism: Crinia signifera; assembly: GCF_055691185.1. NCBI lineage: Eukaryota > Metazoa > Chordata > Amphibia > Anura > Myobatrachidae > Crinia > Crinia signifera. The sequence goes on from NC_139218.1 coordinate 193,928,473, forward strand.
CTCGCAGGTGATGAAAGGTGCCCCTTGGGAGCAGGAGCCCGGCGGCAGATGACTCCATTGCCTCCCAGAGTTACGCCTCTGAAAATAAGGCCCATTGTGACACAGAGAATAAGCCAAAATTCACATTCTGACAGAGGCAATGAGTAAAAATTCACATTCTGACCCACGGTGCCAGATAACACATATGCCCCCACAGTGCCAGATAACACACATGCCCCCACGGTGCCAGATAACACACATGCCCCACAGTGCCAGATAACACACATGCCCCCACGGTGCTAGATAACACACATGCCCCACAGTGCCAGATAACACACATGCCCCACAGTGCCAGATAACACACATGCCCCCACGGTGCCAGATAACACACATGCCCCACAGTGCCAGATAACACACATGCCCCCACGGTGCCAGATAACACACATGCCCCACAGTGCCAGATAACACACATGCCCCCATGGTGCCAGATAACACACATGCCCCCACGGTGCCATATAACACATATGCCCCCACGGTGCCAGATAACACATATGCCCCCACGGTGCCAGATAACACATATGCCCCACAGTGCCAGATAACACATATGCCCCACAGTGCCAGATAACACATATGCCCCCATAAGATAACACACATGCCCCCACGGTGCCAGATAACACACATGCCCCCATAAGATAACACACATGCCCCCACGGTGCCAGATAACACATATGCCCCCATAAGATAACACACATGCCCCCACGGTGCCAGATAACACATATGCCCCCATAAGATAACACACATGCCCCCATAAGATAACACACATGCCCCCACAGTGCCAGATAACACACAGAAAAAAAGCATCTTACCGCTGACAGGCACATGGAGGGTTACTTCATGCACTAGCACTGCTCCCTGATGCTGGTAACTGCAGGCCGCTCTGCCTCCCTCTGCCACCTCACAGCACGTGGCCGCGCTCCCTTACTCCCTCCCTTTTCCCACCTCCGCGGCCAAACCCCTCATCCCTGCACTGTGCGGGTGCGTGGTGACGTCACACGTGCACCCGCACAATGCACTATTGGGAATGCTGAAGCCAGGAGAGGCTTCAGAAGAAAATGTGCAGTATTACCCACATTTTCTTCTGAAGCCTCTCCTGGCTTCAGCATTCGGAACGGGGGGCAGAAGGACCGGCGGCAACTTAAAATAGAATTAAAAAAAAAGTGCCAGAAATGACAGGGGGGGCACGTGCCCAGGTGCCCCCCCCCCCCTAAATCCGCCAGTGAGCTCTCCTATACTCAAACACTCAGTGACCATCTTCGTCTGCATACTCATCTCCATCATTGGCCTCAAGCCTCTAGTTGTATGTTGATTGAGTCCTCACTACTTATATTTAAGCTGTAATGTGTATTGAACTGTGGCGCTCTTTATTTGTACTCTATTTTTGTTATTTATTCAATGTTATGCCAAGTTTTGTCTCCCTGTTTTGTTCCTTTGTACGGCGCTGCGAAACACTTGTGGCGCCTAATAAATAATAATAATAAAATTATAATAATAATAATAATCATTTAAAAAGATTCCTCTCAGATGTAGCAGTACACACCCACGCTTCTAGTTGCCGCATTCACAATCTATCCATATTTGGAACTAGATATGCTCTTTGGAAGGAGCAGGACACGCCCCTCAATGGGGCACTTTGCACAATTCTGTTAACAAATATAATCTCCCTGAAACTAGTTTTCAAAAGTAGACAAGTATGGTAGAAATACATCTGTGGATTGAACTTTTGGAGCTGTGTCAGTATGTGAATTTTGGCTCATTCCCTGTTTCAGAATGTGAATTTCGGGCACATTGGGGCAGATGTATCAATCTCCCCTTAACGTGTGAAATCTAACGTTTCCCACTTCTCCTGGCATAACGCTCAGGAGCAGGGACAGATTTCACCCTAATGTACTAAGCTGATGTTAGTGAGTAACGTTAATCGTTAACTCACCTCTTGTCTTTAATTGCCTTTATTTTCTTCCCAGTTTTTCGTCTTCTTTCAGCCAATCAGTGGCTGCCCGCTCCAGTTTTTTTCAGCTCCTTTGCTGGCCCCTCCCATGTCATCAGCATGCAGACAATTATCTCTCCTGTCAGCATGCTGGCGCTGCCGGCTGCCCCGCTCCAGTCCCCCCTTCCATTCTTATTATTTTTTGGTCCCTGCTGCTCCGATCACTCACGATAGCCTGGTGTTTTTAACTAATCCCTTAGAGTGCACTGTAGGGACCCCGCTGTATACTGCGCTGCAGGGTCCCCAAGAGAGCAGGGACGCGGCAGGAGGATTGTCAGATTAAAACACCGGGCGGGCATGCTGTCTCTGCTTACTAGCGGAGAGCGGGGACGCGGCAGGAGGATTGTCAGATTAAAACACCGGGCGGGCATGCTGTCTCTGTGCTTACTAGCGGAGAGCGGGAGACGCGGCGGGAGAGCTGTGAGGAATCATATTCAAAAGACCGGGCGGCCGATGAATGGCTGAGCTCTCAGCCAATCATCAGCCGCCCGGTCTTTTGAATATGATTCCTCACAGCTCTCCCGCCGCGTCTCCCGCTCTCCGCTAGTAAGCACAGAGACAGCATGCCCGCCCGGTGTTTTAATCTGACAATCCTCCTGCCGCGTCCCCGCTCTCCGCTAGTAAGCAGAGACAGCATGCCCGCCCGGTGTTTTAATCTGACAATCCTCCTGCCGCGTCCCCGCTCTCTTGGGGACCCTGCAGCGCAGTATACAGCGGGGTCCCTACAGTGCACTCTAAGGGATTAGTTAAAAACACCAGGCTATCGTGAGTGATCGGAGCAGCAGGGACCAAAAAATAATAAGAATGGAAGGGGGGACTGGAGCGGGGAAGCCGGCAGCGCCAGCATGCTGACAGGAGAGATAATTGTCGGCTTGCTGGCGGGATCGGAGGGGGGGTGGGGGGAGAGTTTAAAAAAAACCACCTAACGCCAGCCTGAGGCTGGCGAAGAGAAACAGCGGGCTTAACGTCGGGGAAGGCAATAATACATTGCCTGCGACGTAAAAGCTCATAACTTTAAGTAGGAGGACAGCGCCTGAACGTTAAGTTCAGGGCTGCCTCAGGGGGACGTTAAAAGCCCCTTTCATACATTTCCCCAAAACGTTAAAAAGTCCATTTAGTGGCGTTAAGTGCTACTTAAGCACTTAACGCTGCTTCGTACATCTGCCCCATTCTCTGTGTCAGTATGTGAATTTCGGGCACAATCAATGTCTCAGAATGTGAATTTCGGGCACATCCCCTGTCTCAGAATGTGAATTTCAGGCACATTCCGTGTCAGAATGTGAATTTCGGGTTCATTCCCTGTGTCAGAATGTAAATATCAGGCGCAATCCCTGTGTCAGAATTTCAATTTTGGGAGCATTCCCTGTGTCAGAATGTGAATTTCAGGCACATTCCCTGTCTTAGAATGTGGATTTCAGGCTCATTCCCTGTGTTAGAATGTGAATTTCAGGCTCATTCCCTGTGTCAGAATGTGAATTTCAGGCTCATTCCCTGTGTCAGAATGTGAATTTCAGGCTCATTCCCTGTGTTAGAATGTGAATTTCGGGCACATTCCCTGTGTCAGAATGTGAATTTTAGCTCACCAGGGGCCTTATTTTGGTTCATTCTTTCTGACAAAATCCTTCTTAGATGGACAAAACCATGTGCACTGCAGGGGGGGCAGATGTAACATGTGCAGAGAGAATTAGATTTGGGTGAGTAATTTTGTTTCTGTGCAGGGAAAATACTGACTGCTTTATTTTTACACTGCAATATAGATCTCACTTTGAAGTAAAACCCCACCCAAATCTAATTCTCTCTGCACATGTTACATCTGCCCCACCTGCAGTGCACATGGTTTTGCCCATCTAAGAAGGATTTTGTCAGAAAGAATGAACCAAAATAAGGCCCATGTGTGGCATACTATAATGTTAAGTTTGTTCCATTACATGTTGTATAATGTGTAAAGGACGGGGTATATTTTACACATGGGTAGATGCCGGTAGATGCCCGGTAAGTAAGTGTACAAAAAGTAGATCCCGGGTTGTAAAAGTCCGGCCACCCCTGCTGTATACAGTAATGGCTCCTTTCTGAATGTAGGAGAGGGTTATTGCTGGACGAGTCTCTACACCTGCAATAGGGGACAGAACAGCTCCCCTCTGTGCTGCAGCTACGCACTGCCTGCCGAGATGGGACCCACTGGTGAAAACTGATTCTGAATGCACACCAAACTCCAGCTTGCCTCCAGGCAGTTGAGTTGAACTTACGCCTCTGGCTGCAGACCATAGGAACTCTAGGGCCTGATTCTGGTTGGCTCACTATGCAGTGGTTGTTTGCTGCTTAGTGTGCCTTCTAACACCGCCCGCCAATCATGCGAATGCCCACCGTCCGCCGACCAGCAAATATACCTGCCGCACTGCGAATGGATGTTTTGCATAAACATCCATTTGTAGAGTAGCATGCGGGCGCAAAATCATTCAGTTATGATGAAATACCTTAGTTTGCTGCCAAATACATAAGAAATCCATGGTCCAATTCAAGTTTTTGCTATTGAGGTTTAGAATAGCTGTATAGTCTTTCTTGCAAATGTCATTATTACCATGATCAATGGGTGCAGATGGGTCTGGTTCTTTTGACCAATTTTGGTCCAATTCTGTGAGTGTGTTCAATCACCAAGGGACCTCAAGATAGATCCATAGAAATTCATAAGGATATCATAGATATGATTCAGGGCGGGATGTACCAAGCAACTGCAGTACATCTCACCACACACCGCAATTCCACTAATCAGATGTGTACTAACATATGCGATTAGTATCACAAAGGGCAGCTCTTGTAACCAGCGGGGGGGGGTGAGCGAGTTCCCACGGCTCTCCCCCTCCTCCTGTGCCTTGCAGCCTCTGGCTCAGACAGCTCCAGGGGCTGCCTGGCTCCGCCTTCTCCTCCCTGCACCCGGAAGAAGTGCAGGGAGGAGGAGATCACTTGTTCGGGAAGCATAGCAGGAGGCTGCCCGGACACAGGTGGGGGGCGGCGTGGATCGGTGCGGGGTGTAACCCCCACAGCGAAGCCCTGGCGATGGGGCTTTAATTCATATGAGAACTTGGTTGGGGCTTTAATGCATAGGGGGTTTTTACTGCATTTTCAGTTTAGTACATCCCGTCCTCAGGGAGACCAATAATATGCATAATGTTGTGTAGACCTAGATCCTACTTATTGTCAATTTTATTGGTAAATGACAGGATTTGTTCTGACTGTGGGCCAGATGTACAGGGGGAAATTTACTAAAGGAAATTTGTAAAAAAATAGGTGTATTTGTATCCAGAAATACACTTATTTTTGACATTTACTATCCCGAAAATACGGCAATTCGTAGTCATATTGATGTGCTATCAATACAAATACGAATTGCCGTATTTTCGGGATAGTAAATGTCAAAAATAAGTGTCTTTCTGGATACAAATACACCTATTTTCTACAAATTTCCTTTAGTAAATTTCCCCCACAGTATCTAGCTTCATAAGTGATAAAATGGAGAGTGACAAACAACCAGCCAATCAGCTCTTACCTGTCATTTTTTAAACCCAGCCTTTAGCATGACAGATAGGGGCTTATTGGCTGGTTGTTTAGCACTCTCCATTTTACCACTTTTTGAAGCTTGATACATCTGGCCCACATCTCAATGAGATTGCAGTTCCATTTACAAGATTTGTTATCTGGCTGCCTCGAGACATTGCACCATGTGGTTTGATTGAGCCAAAGTCTCAATATATTTATTATCTGACAGCCTGCACTCACCAGGACATTTCGACCGCGGTCCGGCGGCCTTCCTCAAGACACCATCAATATCGCCACCATCAAGCAAGGCTTGCTTGCCGGAGCGCGGTCAAAACGTCGACACACAACCTGACAACTTTCGCTGTAACCCATGTGAGAAATTAAAATGTTTTAAAGCATAATTCTAAGAATCCCTGGTGAGTTCATTCTGATCTATACCTGCTGTTTATGTTTGGCTTGTTAAGCCATTGAATGGACACCCCAGATATATATGTCAACCCTAGGTTCAGTTATGTGGCAAAGGACTGGATTTGTCCCCAATATTTTATGATTGGAAGCAACAAGTGCTGGTTTTGCCTATTATATTGACCATAAATAATTTGAGTTGGTCCTAGACCACAAACCCCTACCAGTGCCGGTGCGAGGCACCGGAGCGCCCCAGGCGGGGGGGGATGCTCCGGTGCCCACCCACTCCCCGGCCACTGTACAGGAGGGGGGGGGAGCTGGTGATTGCGGCGGCAGGCCGCCGCGACGCTGGAGGGGGGGAGGAATGCTGTGATGCTCACCCGGCCGCTGTACAAGCGGGGTGCCGGTGATTGCGCCGGCAGCCCGTCACTGTGTTTTGGGGCGGGGGGTGATACCCGGCAGGCCACCGCATCATTTCCCGGGGCTGGGGGGGGGTGACGGGGGGTATAGGAGGTGCCACTCACCTCGCTGGTGCCACTCACCGCTGCACTGGTCAGGACCCGTGCAGCAGTTCCTTCTTCTGCGACTGGTGGGGAGATCCGTCCCTAGTCCCTGCTGCAGCCGCTGACTGCGTAGCGCTGCTGCCACAGAGGCACTGTTCCCCACTGACGCCAATGGTGAGGGGCAGGCGGCATCTTTTGGGACCAGTGTCTCACCACCAGCGCTAGGCAGCCATCGCCAGCAGCAGAGACCAGGGACAGTTTTTAGAATGGTGCTGGGAAAATAGAGATAGATATTCCCAGCACCTGCTGCTGATTTAATTGTTGGGCTGAAGAGGCGCCCTCCAGTGGCTGGCGCCCTAGGCAGCTGCCTAAAGCTGCCTAGTGGTAGCGCCGGCCCTGACCCCTACAAGTGCCCCAGCACACCCCAGGCTGCCACAGTACTCAGGGCCGATTCAGACTTAATCGCAGGGCTGCAATTATCGGAGAACCAGGCAAGCCCTTCGTGGGATCGCAGCCAGTGACGGCCAGGCCTGATCTCAGGCCGTATGCTGGCTGATTGACAGCCAGTGACCATTTGTTGGAGGCACGCCTGCATTTTCTGGGAGTTCCCCCAGAAAACGCAGGAGGCTCCCGGCCATTGGAGGGAGAGAAGCTGATGTCATCTGCGGTCCCGATCTCCCCACAGACATCGCAGCGCAGAGTAAGTCTCAGCTTACTGGGCACTGCACACTGAGGGAATTTTCCCGTGTGTACTGCTGCGATCACATTCGCAGCCATGCACATGGGCGAGATTTCACTTGTGCAGGCGCGACATGGAGCAGCGTTTACTGAATCGCTGGGCTCTGAACACTCACAGTCCAGTGACCAGGTCTGGCTTTCAGTTTTGTAACTACTGGTGAATAAAGCATCCGGAATAATGTAAAGTGCTGTTTTATCACAAAACTCCACAAGGTGGCACTGTTATATAAAAAGTGGAGGCTCTAAGATGCATGAATCAAATAGGCTAAAAGGAGTCTTTATGACCATCAAATAAGTCACTGTTAGACAGTCAAAAAAAGCAACAGTCCAGAAACTCCCCTAAATGCTGCCAAGCACTACCAGTGCAGCTGTGATTGCTGATGCCAAAGGAGTGGCTTAGGTTTTATCCAATCAAAATGGAAGGGGGCTAGACAGCAGTCCAGGACTGTAGAACGTCGCAAATGATAAAGGTGTGCTCATGAAACCCTTATAAAATGCAGCTGCTATAAGTGGCTCCTCCAGCATCCCGAAATTAAGACTTCTGCATCAGGATTCATTAGAGGCAGCAGGGCGGAAGTTCTTCAATGACCATCGAGGGCACAAGCCAACATGGAGAAAGGCTAGAGAGCTTTTGGAGGATTAGTGGTCCTAGACCTAGATGAATGCTGAGCACTGTGGATATAAACCACAATGTTGGGCACAAAAGGCGAGTTCTAGCAGTGGCAATACAGCAGGGCTGCGGCTAGAAACACTTCTGTTATCTGAGTTTTCCCATCATGCACTGGGTACACGTATAGTAGTAGTAGTAGTAGTAGTAGTACGTTTATTTATAAGGCGCCACAGTGTCCGCAGCGCCGTACATAGCAAACAAAAACAAATGACAAGGTAACGTACAGGGTGTGTTGATAAAATACAGCATAAATAGGGTATAGCTGGTAGAACTAAAATCAGCATCAGTTCTGAAGTAGATGTCGAAATTGTCGAGGAGACTGAAGATGAAGTAGAGGAAGGGAAGAACAGGGCAGGAGAGCTGGTGACGTAAAGAGGTAGGGTGAGTACGTGAGGAAAGAGGGCCCTACTCATAAGAGTTAACAGACTAAAAGGAGGTGGGTGGACAAACGAAAAACAATAGGATAAGTAGGAACAGATGGGAATGGATGGAGGGTAGGGTAGGCAGGATAGGAGGAGAGAAAGAGGTTAGGAGGGGAGATATGTCTGCACACTGCTGGGCGTGTGTATAGTGTAACTACAGTCCGGAGTGTCCTCACCGCTGCCCCGACTGCATGCTACGCCGCTGCTCACGCTGCCTGGACCCCACACTGCCCAGGTACCACCTGCCTCCCTGAGCTGATGCTATCCCCCATGTGACACCCAATTCTGCCCCAATAGTGACACTCACCTACAAGAGATCACAGATGGCCAGATGTAATATGAGCTTTGAGAAATTCCCATAGAGGGAAGAAATGCGTCGGCAGCCAGGTGGATTGTGGTGCTGGGATTTGAATATATGCAGAATTTTTAGTGAGGACAGACACAGGAGTTGAGAACGTGCCTCTAAGATCTAATACCTGAACGCCGCCACAAGTGAGAAGTGCAGCAGCCCTGGAGTACACCTACCGTGTTTTCTTTCGGCAGAGGTGGAAAGCAGGCGTCTGTAAACCACAGTGTTCACAGGGACCCCCCCCCCCCCCCCCCCGGACAAGACACCCCACGGACAGGAGACCCCCCGGACCAGACCCTACAAGCTCCGGACTGCAGATTTGTATGTCCTGTCCGGCGGCTTGGAGTGTAATCCGGGTCCGGTTTTACATAGTCCCGGAATTACATCATCCCGCTGGAGTACACTGAACTATAGAAACCCTGAAGGTCCGGTGAGCTCTGTCCAATTTTGTGACTTTTTACATTTGTTATTTGAAATTTTCGGCTTTTTAAAGGATTATTCTTATTTGAAAATAAATGACTGTGCTCTTTTGGTTTTTACTAATTCAAGGACTGGAGTTTTCTTCTGTATCTTGGAGGAGTTTTTTGGTAATTTTTTTCTCTGGGAAGTGTTTCATTTAACGGACCTGAGCGTTATTATTGTCGATAGAAATATCACCTTTGAGATAAGTTTGAAGCATTAGAGCATAAAACACAGCGGTGTGGATTTATTTTATTTTCCTATATAGGCCAGATGTACTAAGCTTCAAAAAGTGATAAAGTAGAAAAAGTACCAGCCCATCAACTCCTAACTGACCGCATCTGAATTCGGCTCACTGTACGTGCTAACATGGCTTACTCTCATTAGACTTTAGGCACATGTTTATGTGCATAAGTTCCATTAGTTTCTGAATCAAACATTGCTTCTGAGCAAAAAGCAAGGCTATAAGGCATATTGGTGTAAAGCGCCATGGGTTTGCACATGCGCAAATCCCGACCATCAAAGCCGAGTGATCCTGAATTATCCCCTATGTTCTTACTACAGAGTGATGTAACTGAATGACAATAAATGTACATAAATCAAACTGCTAATGATAGCTAGTGTATGAATATGCTATAGGAATTTGATGTTCAAATCCCATGCTTGGTGGGTTGTAAAGAAGCAAATTTACTGGAAACCATTGGTGTTCTTAAACTAATGTTTAGGATGAACATGTATGACCAATTCTAAAAACATCTGTACTACTATGACCTTTTTGATCAATGCACAGTGCATGTCATGATTTAGCTGTAAGCAACAAAATGTGTCTCTCCTTGCTATATACTGTATATGAAGTCACAATGTCAGCTCATGACTGGGGCAGTGACACAGGCAGCTTGCATTAGTCACCTATACAATCATTACTCCACCAACATTACAACTGCCGCCAGATTCTTATTTAGTTGGATCCCAGCAGGCAAGCTCCTGCCAGTCTAATTTAATCCCTAGAATCCAGAAAGCAGCAACCTGCACTGTAGAACATAGCAGTGTGTACTGCTGCTGGGAAGAGTGACAAGAGAAGGCACAAATGGGGTACAGTATGTAACCACTTAGTTTTACTGTTCTTTTTGGTACCGCATATGCATCAAACTCCGGAACCCCATGCATTTTGGAGCTTGGATGGGATGGGTACAGAAGGATCTAAACCCGGATCCAAACCCGAAAGCTGTTAACCCCATTTTACCCAGGCAGATTGAGTTATCAGTGGTGGGAGATAACAAGTTATCAAAGGTGGGGGGCGCAATTGATGAGTTGCCTTATCAGAGCTGCTGTGTACTAGAAAGGGGTGGTCAGACCCGTAAAGGTGAACAAAACAAATGGATGGTGTACACTGGGCTTACAAATAAGTATTCCAATTACATTCATAGACAGGTGCCAATATTAATCAATAAAAACAATTTAATAATACACGATAAGCATATATATATATAAAAACTGGATGAACATGAATAACAACACTGGATGGTATTGAGTGCTCACATATATGGAGCTTCTGGGAGGGAATAACAATGGTAATCAGTCCATATGGTACCGTATTTCTTTAGGGAGCGATGGCATGAGATCCGTTCCTATGGTGCCTTTAGGTATGTCCTGATTGTAATCCCGTTCAATGGGGGGTCCTGTTCCTAGTAGGATGGCGATGTTTGAGGGGATAGCACTCCCTGGCCAGATGTTAAGGCGCCCACTTGGGTGGACTCAGGACAACTCCTCCAAAACTTGGGGAAAAAAGACAGGATGGATTTTTGAAGTTGGCTGGTTCAGACTCAAATGAGATCTCCCAATGCTTATAGCAGTTTGTATGGGACTTTGGGTTCCCTCTCCTCTTCCCTCTGGTGGAGGAGAGGGAACCCACAGTCCCATACAAACTGCTATAAGCATTGGAAGATCTCATTTGAGTCCGAACCAGCTAACTTCAAAAATAGTATTCTGGGGGATGGTGTCCCATCTATCATCATCTCCCTGTCCTTCTTCCTGTTCAGCTGAGTTCCCCATCTGCTGTCTCTGCTTGTCACTCTTACCCCCACGTACCTGACATCACCCATTACCTCTGCCTGTCACTCCCAGACATCCTCTACATCACCGACTGTCTGCCCCTGACACTACCCACATCCTCCCACTCCCCGGAGAGTATCATTAGATCTACAGTGTCTAGGTTGACAGTTGACAACTATTGGTGGACATTTAGAAGGTCGTCATGGACAAAAGGTCAACAGTCAGAATGGTGACATGGACAAAAGTTCGACACATTAGAACGACATGAAAAAAAAAGAGGAATGTGAGTTTTTTGTGATTTTTTTCAAAAACGTCTTACTTTACAATCCATGTGGGCATAGAGTTAGATTATAATAGTGCAGGTGTTCTCAAACTCTGTCCTCAGGACCCCACACAGTTCACATTTTCCAGGTCACCCGGCAGGTGCACAGGTGCACTCATTAGCGACGGACACATTTTAAAAGATCCACAGGTGCAAATAATTATTTCACTTGTGATTCAGGGGTAGATTTATTAAGTGGCGATCAGGGAAATATGTGCTATCCCCGTGCGTTATGGCAGGGGAATAGCGCTTCCCCTGATCTATGACACCCGATGTGCCGGGCAGGAGGCATAGCGCAGGGACAATATTTTATACTGCGCGCCTGCCTCCTACCCAATGTGTGAACGGTCAGCATTGCTGACCATTCCGCCCCCTGCAGCTATTGACTTCGACAGCTGCAGGTGGTGATGCCCTATGTCCACAGCAGGGACAGCGCCGCTGTCCCTGCTGCTGGCTCTGAGCTGTGAGGGGGGTCTCGCGTGAGTAGTGAGATCCCGCGCATGCCCATTTCTGCCGGCCGGGGGGAAGGAGATAGCAAGTCAGTGTTAACTGATGCGCTGTCTGCAGGAGTAGGCATCGCCCGAGGGAGGAGTTAGTGCTCCCCCACTTCGGCGGGCAAGATGTTCATACAACTTGTCGGTCTCCCCTCCTGCTTCGCCTCGCTAATGAGTGTTATAATAAATCTACCCCCCTGTGAGGAGCCCTGCAAAACATGCACCGTGTGTGGTCATGAGGACCGAGTTTGAGAGCCTGAGTAATAGTGTCCAGTGCAGAGGCACCGAGCCCGAAGTATGGGGAGCACAGCTTATTTACTTTACAGTTTCTTATATACATAGACACCCAAAACAACATGGAAACTCATGTTGACCTTTTTGATTGTGTCGATTTTTTCATGTTGACCTTCTGACTGTCAACCATTTGTTCATGTCTCTCAGACAATTCTTTTCTCTTCAGTCTGGCTTACGCCCATTCCACTCCACTCCACTCCACTGAAGCTGCTCTGGTCAAAGTCACCAATCATCTGCTCTCTGCCAAGTCCAGGGTTCACTTCTCACTACATTATTTAAATAGATCTTTCTGCTGCTTTCGACACTGTGGATCATCCTCCACTCCTCCACACCCTCCAGACTATTGGCCTCTTTAGCACTGTTCTGCCCCCTTCACTGGAATGAGCTCCCTCATTTTATTAGACTCTCAATGGCCTTGCACTGCTTCATATGTTCACTGAAAACCCACCTGTCCATCACAACGTACCCTCCTGCATTACTTAGTACCGAGGCCGCTATCCTTCCCTGCTGCCTTATGTCCTGGCCATCCCTGCCATGCTTAATTTCTGCTTTCAGGCCTCCTTGTTGCCTGTTTGTCTCCCCCCATATCATATGCAATTTCAATGTTGTTGAATGCCATAGCGATAAATCGCTAAAGAATATCGTTCATTAACATTAACAGGACCCCTGCAGGACATGCAGTCGCTTAAGGTGCATACACACTGGGCGATATATTGAACAATGGCCCTTATTTTTGTTCACTCGCAAAGGCAATTTCCATTTGAAATGGATAAAACCATGTGCAATGCAGGTGGGGGGGGGGGGGGGCAGAGAATTACAGTAGATTTGGGTGGGGATTTACTTCAATGTGAGATTTATAAAGCAGTCAGCATTTTCCCTGCACAGAAACAAAATAACTCACCTCAATGTAACCAGAATAAGTGCCAATATTGTTCAAAATATTGGCCAGTGTGTATGCTCCAAATTTCAAATGATGCACACTAACAACACCCCCTATCGTCTGTGCATGTAGGTCAATTTGCCCCGAATCATCTAGTGTGCACGTACAATACCTTGAAGATATTGTCAGATTGAGCTGCATACACAGACAACAGGGGTCAATAACAACCCTCGAAGGTGTGCATTGTTTGCTATGTGTTCACTAGGTGATAGCAGCTCAGAAGGGCCAAAATTAGCAATATTGTTCAATATATTGCCCAGTGTGTATGCACATTTACTGTGTTTGGTCAATGCTACCATCCCCTATTCTGACTGTAGAAGCGTAAGGTGAAAGATGTAACAGAGTCTGCATTTGAGCACGAAGCATACATTTTGGTTGGAGCACATGTGTGGTAGAGAAATGTGTAATTTTTCAAATCTGTGCTATGGGCCTAATTCAAACCTGATCGCAAAGCTGCTTTTTTTTTTTTAGCAAATGAACAAAACCATGTGCACTGCAAGTGGGAAAATGTAATGTGCAGAGAGTTATATTTGGGGGAGTTATTTTATTTGTGCAGGGTAAATACTGGCTGCCTTTTTCTTAAGATGCCCATACACTATGGTAGTGTCACATGTGGTCCTTCTGCATGCCATCCCCAATCCCTGACGCCAGGAAGGGGGGTCTAGCATGGAGACCATACGTGGAGCACGAATGATCTCCGGATCCAATCCGATGTGCACAGGACTGCGGACAGCAGACACATGCTCTTTGGGCCAATTTCACTTGATTTGTCATCTCAATCTGCTGGAATTTACATTTTAATTTAGATTTCAGTTGAAACCCACCCAACCCAAATCTAACACTCTCTGCACATTATATTTGCCCCACCTGCAATGCAGCATGGTATTGTCCATTTTCTAAAAAAGCAGCTTGCAATCAGGTCTGAATTAGGTCCTACAGTATGTAAGGCAGCAACGGCCCCCCTCTTACCTCACATTTCAATGTGTAAAGGCGTGTTTATAGGGGTCAGGTGCATTAGCAGTTGCTCCCATTCATGTCCCTGCCCCTTTCATGTTAAGACCTCTCGACAACCAAAGCAGAACTAAACTCATCACCCTCCACCTCCACCATTTATTGACCTTTTCCCACTCCTCCATCACCAAATAAGGGGGGTTATTCTGGTTCACTCCTTCTGGCAAATTCCTTCTTAGATGGACAAAACCATGTGCTCTGCAGGTGGGGTAGATGTTACTTGTGCAGAGAGAGTTAGATTTGGGTGGGGTTTTACTTCAAAGTGAGATCTATATTTCAATGTAAAAATAAAGCAGTCAGTATTTACCCTGCACAGAAACAAAATAACTCGCCCAAATCTAATTCTCTCTGCACATTTTACATCTGCCCCCCTGCAGTGCACATGGTTTGGTCCATCTAAGAAGGAATTTGCCAGAAGGATTGAACCAGAATAACCCCCAAGCTGATTTCAGTGCCATTTCCAAGCAATCTGACTAGAATTAAGCACTGACCGCTCCATGTGTGTACACCGCAGCAATGGAGATGTACCGGTCACGCGCACCACTATTGCCTGACTGGATCTTGAGTGCATGCAGTCAAAATCTAGTCACATCGCCAGTGTTCTCACCAACACTAGTAAGCTCCCATCGCTCCATGTGTACAGGGCTTTACAAGATAAAAAAAAAAGAAAAGGAATCGTCTGGGATCACATGACCATGCTGTGCACACCCCCCCCCCCCCCCCTGCAAGTGTCACCCTTAGGCACGTGCCTAGTGGGAAATCCACCACTGGTCATAGTGTATGTAGTATAATCTCTGCATTTTTCCTTGGCTGTATATGTTGCCAATATATCAAAAGACATTAGTACGTTGTTGCTGTCTATGGGGGTTTTCTATGCTGACCAATTTTTCCAAGTTGTTTTCAACATGGACTCATCGCTGCAGAATCTGATCTTTGAAGAGCCAAACCTGCATTTCTGGAAATGGCCGCTAAATTTGTGAATGAGCATCCGTTTGCACGGAAAAGGACGTGGATTTGCAGATTCACCATCTATTCCGACTGTCAGAAAAAGAACATTGAATAGATCAAATGTGAATTCAATCTATTCTACGGGGAAAAAAACGACCATATTTCCAAAGATTGGAAATATCTGCCAGGATTTAATACCCCTCTTTAACTCCTGTGTGCAGCTCATGTTTAGATCAGCCTTGCTACTTGACATTGCTGTATGACAGCTATGACCTCTGACATGATACATAGGGACTCATACTGTGTGTGATCTGATTATTTAACACTACTTTTCCCTGTGCGAGCTCTCCAGCTGCAGAAACCTCTCAGCTTTATCTTCCCTAACATGTCACGTAGATATATTGCTTCTTGCTATTCCTTAAGCCCCACTTGGTGATATTGTTAACAATATTGCTCAGAAAGGAGCTTCTTAGCGATATTGTTCACAATATCAATATCATCTAGTGTAGACACTCAACATCATTAACAATGTGCCCTCCTGCGTGTCATTACTGATGAGTGATATCTACTGAACATGCAGGTCAATATAGCCAAAAAACCTGCATGTTCAATGGGCAATATCAACCACGGTCATGTAGTGTGTATGGGACTTTATTCTGTGTGGCATATTTAAACCAGCATTGATCGAAGTGCTTTGCGACCAAGTATTTCTTCGCCATTCCTATTTTCTCATACCCTTATCCATTTTTTGTTATTATGCCCCTGCTATATTCTGTTTCAGTTGGAACGCAGCTGCTTGGCACAAGGGCATGAGAAGTTCAGCCTCCAGGAACATTAGAAGAAAATGCCTGCAAGGAGCTGGCACAGCTGGATGCACAGCATGAGTCAAGAGACTTAGAGGGGAGAGGGAGCACATATATTACTAAGCCTAGTGCTATTATTTTGTTGCAGTGTTGATGATTGGTCTTTTTTTTATGCCGAACCATAAGAATATGATCAAGAACAATAAAAAGCCTCCAATATCTGGTTTATGCTCCTGAATTGGTGTGGCTGGGTGGCACTCTATTAAAGTGTAACACTTTTCTCTCACTAATCTCCTCAATTACATTACTATATTCCTTTAATATTTTAATACAACACTTTTGTGTCTCTTCTTGTACATAGCTCTGGCTTCTTAACACTTACTAACCCTTATTAACTGTCACAGATCTGTTTATTTCAGCTTACCTGAATTGTGATTTTTCACTCTGCTAAATTCAAACTGCATCGATGCTGCCACTCATAACCCTTTCACATCGCAATGAATTACCTGGTACAAGCAGTTTTGACCCAGTAATTAGTGCAATGTGAAAGGGGTTACCGTGTCCCTAAAATGGGGAGCAAAACAGCAATTTGAATCGGTAAGAAAACAGAGTTCGTACCGGTTCGTTGCCATGTTGCTTGGCCGTGTGAATGGGTTAAACGGGTCAAGCGACCCATTTCCCATTCACTCTATGGAGGAGGCAGCGCTTGGAGCAGCGCTGGGTCTAAGTGCTGCCTCCTCCCTCGATGACGTGCCGACTCCCCACCGCACCCCCCGATTACTTTTTTTGCCGGTTCGCGGTGGGACTGACCCAAAATTAAGGTTTGCACCAGGACTGACCCGATACAATGAGTTGCGATGTGAAAGCAGCATCAATCAGTGTAGTTCTGAGCATTGCTGACTGATTAAACACCTGAGTGAATCCAAACTGCAGCAGAGATCTCCCTTCAGTGCCCTGTTCCTTGTCATCCAGCCTGATATCATCTGAATCCATACCTTGTAATGCTATTCACCCTCCTTCCTGCCATCATATCCTTGCAAGACAGGAAGGATTAATATCCTGCATTTAATCTCAGAAGTAGACTTATTTATTAACAGTTTCTTATATAGTGCAGCAGATTCCGTTGCACTTTACAATTGTAAACCGATATAAAACTAACTAGGTAACAACAGACAGACTAGGACAGTGATGGCTAACCTTGACACTCCAGCTGTTGTTGAACTACACATCCCAGCTTGCCCTGCATCAGTTTTAGCATGGCCAAATAGTAAAACTCATGCAGAACATGATGGGATGTGTAGTTCAGCAGCAGCTGGAGTGTCAAGGTTAGCCATCACTGGACTAGGAGGTAGGAGGGCCCTACTGCACGCTTACAATCTATAGGGGGATAGGAGGGAAACACAAGGACAGGCACCAGTAATAGCATAGCCATCCCACCAAGTTACAAGTCCAGAAAGGAAGCTATATAATACATAATTGCCTCTTAGGGTTACGCGTGTGGAACTTAAATATGATAGGCTTGCTTGAAGAGGTGAGTTTTCAGGGGACACTTTAAAGTTTGGAGGCTAGTGGACAGACTTACTGGGGCATTCCATAGGATGGGAGTCCTGTAATAGTGAATGGGAGCTAGTGATCCTCACAGAAAAGAGACACAGATCTTCCTCAGAGCGGAGTGGTTGAGATGGGAGATATTTTGAGACAAGTAAAGAGATATATGCTGGTGCAGTATAATTAATAGCTTTATATGTGAGTAGAAGTGTTTTATATTGAATACAGCAAAATACAGGCAACCAATGGATGGACTGGCAGAGCAAAGCCAACAATGAGCGTCTTGCAAGGAAGATCAGCCTAGCAGCAGCATTTAAAATTGCAGTGGTGAGAGTCTGTTCTTGGGAAGACCATAAAATGAGTGCATAGATAAGAGATTTGGTAGTGTCTTGTGTGAGATATGCTCATATTTTGAATATGTTTTTTTAGATGCATGTAACATGATTTTGCGACAGATTGAATGTGGGGAACAAAGGACGGTTTAGAGTGAAGGATGACCCCTAGGCAACGAGCTTGTGGGGTAGGATAGATTGTAGAGTTACAGAGATATCAGGATGGTAACTGTTTTTGGCTAGTGGGAATATAAGTAATTACGTTTTGGAAATATTGAGTTTGAGGTGGTGAGAAGACATCCAAGATGAGATGGCAGAGAGGCATTCAGAGACCCGGTTCAAAACCAGTGGTGACAACTCTGGGGTTGATAGACTTGAGTATTATCAGCATTCAAGTGATCCTGAAATCCGAAAGAGCTGATGAGTTTGCCAAGAGATGATCTATAGATTGAGAACAGCAGAGGACCTAAGACTGAGCCTTGCAGAACTCCGACTGACAGAGGTAGTGAAGAGGAGGTAGTCAGAGAAGCAAACACTGAAAGAGCTATCAGATTGGTAAGATAAGAAACAAGAAAGGGCTGTATCATTAAGACCTAGGGCAGAGGTTCCCAAACGCGGTCCTCAAGGCACCCCAACTGTCCAGGTTTTAGGTATATCCATGGCTCAGCACAGATGTTAAATCAGACTGACTGAGTTACTAATTAAGTCACCTGTGGCCAAGTATGGATATACTTAATACCTGGACCGTTGGGGTGCCTTGAGGACCGCGTTTAGGAATCTATGACCTAGGGAGTGCAGTGTTTGTATGAGAAGAGTGTGTTCAACAGTGTCAAAAGCAGAAGAGAGATCTAGAAGAATAAGTAGTGTGTAATGGCCTTTAGACTTGGCAGTTACCAGATCATTCACCACTTTAATCAGTGCTGTCTCAGTGGAGTGTTGGGAACGAAAGCCTGACTGAAGTGGGTCTAATTGTGTTTTTTTCAGAATAGGAGTAAATCACTGCATGTTTCAACATAGATGGAAAAGTACCAGTAGCAAGAGAGAGATTGGGATAAGCACAGGAGATAGACATTTAATGACTTGTGCACATATAGGGGGACATTTACTAAAGGAACTTTGTAAAAAAATAGGTGTATTTGTATCCAGTACATCAATACGACTACGAATTGCCGTAATTTCGTGATAGTAAATGTCAAAAATAAATGTATTTCTGGATACAAATACACCTTTTTTTTTTTACAAATTTCCTTTAGTAGATTTCCCCCATAGGATCAAGAGGAGAGGTAATGGAGTAGGAGGATAAGAAGAAATGAAGAGAAAGTGCCAGAGAGTTCAGGTGGGGAAAAAAGTGGGTTAGAGGTTGAGGAAAAGCATACCATTTCATCTCAAATGTTATCAATCTTGTCCTTAAAGTAGGAGGCAAGTTCTTGTGCACTGATGGTAGCCGGTGGGGGAGGGTACAGAAGAGACTTAAAGGTGTTAAAAAGTGGCTTAGGGTTGGTGGCATAAGAGATTGGAAGTATGTTTGTTTGGCAGTGTCCTAAGTCTTATATGTGAGGAAATCAGTTACATGAACACTTAGTTTTCCCACTGGTGTGCTGCTCTGGGCTTTCTGGCCTGTGATTTTTTTGGGGGGTGTTGCACCCATCCCTAGAAATAGCAATAGGGACCCCAATACTTTTTTAGTAGGTTTTTAAATCTTGTTACTTAGATCATTCAGTGTGCTGGGGAAACCAATTAGTTTTTTCTTATACAGCATGACCCCTCCCTTTCATGCACCGAAGTGATACCACTAAACTGATTGAGCGTCTGTCATTATATATTTTTCTGAGGCCTATATAGGCTATACCAGTGGTAGCCAACCCTAGCCCTCGAGAGCTACCAACAGTGCACATTTTCCAGACAACCTAGCTGCTGCACAGCTGCACTCATTAACCCCTTCATGACAGAGCCTTTTAAGGTAATTTTTTTTTTTTTTTTTCCTCCTTGCGTTCAAATAAGCGTAACTTTTTTAATTTTCCGGCTATATAGACACATGAGGGCTTTTTTTTTGCGGGACAAGTTGTACTTTTTAATGGTACCATTTACTATACCGTATAATATTCTGGGGAATCAGTAAATAATTCAATGTGGGGTAAAAAGAAAAAAAAACGCAATTCCACAATTTTGCGCTGGTTACGGTTTTTTTGGAGTTCATAGTTCGTTTAAAATGATGGGTTATCTTTATTCTATGGGTCGTTACGATTCCGGTGATACCAAACTTATATAGTTTTCGTTACGTTTTACGACTAAAAAAAAAAATAGAAAATGTTACGGTTTTTCGAATTTGCGTCGCGTCGCCATGTTCTGCGGCTTATAACTTTTTTATTTTTCCACCTACGGACCTGGGTGAGGGCTCATTTTTTGCGGGCTGAAGTGTACTTTTTAATTAATACCATTATGGGATATGGGCGACTTTCTGATCTCTTTTAGCTATTTTTTTTTGGGTAGACGATGCGACCAAAAAACGTAGTTTTGGCGTTGGGGATTATTTTCCGTTTACGCCTTTAACCGTGCGGGATAACTAATGTTATATTTTAATAGATCGGACTTTTAGGAACGCGGCGATACCAAATATGTTTATTTTATTTATTTTTTATTTATTTTTATTTAGGAAATGGGGAAAGGGGGGTGATTTGAACTTTTAATATTTTATTATTTTTTTTTTATTTTTAAACTTTATTTTTTTTTTTACTTTTACTACAAGGCCCCCTAGTGTACTTGACCACTAGGGGGCGCGATCGCCTGTACTAGGTTCAGCCATAGAGCTCTATGGCTGAACGTAGTGATTTTATGCACTTCCTATTACATCCTGCCTGAGGCAGGATGTAATAGGTATGCATACACGGACAGCACAGGGGTCTACATTAGACCCCTGGCTACCATGGCAACCGATCGGCACCCTCCGATCGCGCTGCGGGGGGCCCCGATCGGCGCCGGAGGGGGGCGCCCCCCCTCCGATCAGCTATTTAAGCACTGCGGGCGCTTTGCCCGCGGTGCTTAAAGGGTTAAACGGCCACGATCGGCGAACTCGCCGCTCGTGGCCGTGAGAGCAGGGACCTGGCTGTAATATACAGCCATTACCTGCTCTCTATCAAGCCAGCTCACTCCGTGAGCTGGCTTGATTCCCCCTCAACGGACATATGACGTATATATACGTCATATGTCGTGAAGGGGTTAATCACTGACACATTTTAAAAGATACACAAATGGAGCTAATTAGCTCACTTGCGATTCTGTGAGGAGACCTGCAAAACATGCACTGTTGGTAGCTCTCGAGGACTAGGGTTGGCTACCCCAGGGCTATACCATGCAGCTAATGGAAAAAGGATTTGGTATATTTATGTAACACACAGGCTGAGAGACCAGGCTTTTTTATTAGTGTAGTAGTATCATAGCAGTTGTGGCACCACAGGATGCCTACGCCAGGCATTTTGGGCAGAGCCAACAATTGCAGTCAAAGTCCCAGGTACTGCGTGGGGCATGGCCAAGTCCTTGGAGACATAGCCACACTGCCTCATAAGGTTTTAAAAATAGCATAGGGGCACTGGCAGCCAGGAGATTTGCAGCTGTCCCAGGACAGGGTTGTACCTCTCAAACAAGCCTGGTCCCATATAAGTAAGATCCGGACCACCTTCTTTGGTGCCACTGATATCGGATACATCATAAAAATGAAAGCATGTTTGTGAGGACTGCTGATTAGTGTGGACTTCGGTACTTGTTTCCTAGCACGGCCACAACGATCATGATCGTGGGCATCGTGAGGAAAAATCGGGGCCATCGCAAGCACTAAAAAATTGGGTGCGATGGTCGCGACGCGATGCCCGCGATTTCCCCATAGGGAACAATGTTAAATGCCTCAATTTAGCCGCGATGCCCCCAATTTCCCATAGGAAACAATGTTAAAATGGGTCAATGTACCCAAATCATCATAGGGAACAATGTTAAATGGGCCATAAACCCCCCAAAACACCCCTGAACAGTGAAATGTCCCCCCAAAAGTATTTTACGCCACCCCACGATCAACGCGAACCCGAAGCGTGGCGAGCGCAGCGAGCCCACGAGGGGCGGCGGTACGCGTCCTCCGACCTTTTCATACCCCCACTATCCACGTTAGCGTGGAGTTGAGAACAGAATAGTGTGGCGAGCGCAGCGAGCCACCGAGCCCGAAGCGTGGCGAGCCCCGCGGATACCTGTGAAGGCCGCGAAGGGACGCGTTTACCTGTGAAGGTATCGGCGTGCGCTCGCCACGCTTCGGGCTCGGTGGCTCGCCACACTATTCTATTCTCAACTCCACGCCGACGTGGATAGTGGGGGTATGAAAAGGTCGGAGGACGCGTACTGCTGCGCTCGCCACGCTTCGGGTTCGCGTTGATCGTGGGGTGGCGTAAAGTACTTTTGGGGGGACATTTCACTGTTCTGGGGTGTTTTTGGGGGCTTTCTGGCCCATTTACCATTGTTCCCTATGATGATTTGGTGAAATTTAGGTATTTAACATTGTTCCCTATGAGAAATCGGGGGCATCGCGGGTACATTGAGCCATTTAACATTGTTTCCTATGGGGAAATCGTGGACATCGCGTCTGGACCATTTAAGGCTTTTTTAGCCGCATACGACACGACCGACTATTTTCAATGCATTTCAATGGGAAAATCGGGGGCATCGCGTCGGTCGCGTCGTATACCACCGCGATTGTGGCCGTGCTAGAAAACAAGTACCTGGACTTCTATAACTCCCGTCATACACACAGTCTGGGTTCTTATTGGTGTATGTGAATAACTGTGCTAGGCTCTTGCTACTCAGTAGCAAGATTATTCCTGGACACCTATAATGTGAACTGCATAACCCAGGTCATTCCTAAAAAGTACAGACAGGTAGGCTCACGATAGGTCTGTTGATATGTGGACATGCAAAAAAAAAAGTTGACATTGACATACTTTATTATCCACATGGACGATTGGAAACGTTATAGTGTGCAGAGCGCATAGAGGGACCATGCACGAAGCATGACGAACAAAGCGAGGGTATATAACAGCAAGATATGTACTATGCAAGATCCAATGTTGGAAAAAAAGATGGCTTTATTACTGGAAAACATATGTACTCAAGATTATAAACACTTATCCTCGAGTTTTAACCGTATGACAAATTTCTTAATCTCAGTTTAAAAACCTGAGTAGTATTTGACTTGCTGAACAGCAATATGGTTTACATAGATAGAAGACTCACAATACTTCTTAAAAAGTCCCCAGAGTGTAACACGGTGGTTCACACTATGAAAGCGATTGGTCCGGTGTCAGTCCAGAAGGCATCCAATTATTTTCACTCATGCTTCGATTTAGATCTTTTGCCTCGCCCCCGGATGTTAAGCAACAAGAGGAGCCCCAGAGAGATCGTAGCAGGAGCACACATGGCGATGGGTTCATTAAGTACTAAAATAGTGTAGATTGCACCTGAAGGGAACAATATAGAGAAATATTAGACCAGTTGCATATTGAAGAACAAGGGAGAGATGATTACATAATACACTCTACAGGAATTGGCAACCATGCAATCACTAAAATATGACATCTAAATAACGTTCAGGAACTGAAACTATAATATATTATAGAGCAAAGGGCAAATTTCTATGCAGTGGTTTGTGCAAGCTACCACTTCTCCGTCTGTTTAAATGAGAAATGTATAGCGGCAATGAAAATGAAAAAAATACTACATTTTAAAAACACTGAAAAGCAGCAGATTTCAGTAATTTTACTCCACAATCTTTACAAATGCCCCTACGCTGTGGATCTTTATCACAATATGCCTGGAAAGTATGAATAAATGGTATTTTAAGTTTACTCTTAATTTGGTTTAAAAAAAAAAAAAATCATCATCATCTGTGTTAAAAAAAGGATTATATTTCCTATGAAGGAAAACATTACAGGTCTTTATGATGAAACAAAGGTATGCTTTTCACACCGTTCTTGACAAATTCACTTGGCACTTAAAGGGATAAAAGCCCTTATTCTTGTTCACTCGCAAAGGCAAATTCATTCTCAAATGGACAAAACCATCTGCACTGCAGGGGTTGGGGGGGGGGGCAGATGTAATGTGCAGAGAGAATTACATTTGGTGGGGTTTTACTTCAAAATGAGATCTATATGGCAGTGTAAAAATAAAATAAAGCACCGAAACAAAATTAACTCTATGCACATTACATCTGCCCCCCCCTGCAGTGCACATGGTTTTGTCCATTTGAAAAGGAATTTGCCTTTACGAGTGAACCAGAATAAGGGCCGAAGTAATTTCTCGGACCTTTTTCTACATGTTTTGTTAACTAAGCTCTTGGTTCATGGAAGCGCTGTAAGGGTACTTATGTATTATCTGGGCTCCCATGTTAAATGCACCCCATTTTTTCATACCCCTACTATCCAACTACGCATGGAGTTGATTTTATATAGTGTGGCGAGCGCAGCGAGCCACCGTGCCCGAAGCGTGGTGAGCGCAGCGAGCCCCGCGAGGGGACGCGGTCTCATAAGAAAAACGGAAGCCCAGATATTACATAAGTACCGCTGTAAGTAATGGACACTTTGACAGTAGCAGCCATATCAGGAAAGTGAACAGCACATTGCTGGACACTACAGACATTGATAAACGATTAGGAGAATGATGGGCTACAGCTAAGCCACATTTTTAAGCTTTTTAAAATTACCTGCAAGTGGATTTTAGTTTTAAGATTGGTTATTCTCAGTTTCTGGGAAAAACTAGTATGGTTAAACAAAATACAGTATATTGGAAAGTGCAATACAGATTGCAGAGTATGCACTCCTGCTCCGCTGTTTAGCCTTTGCCGAGGGAAGACTGGGGAACAGAATCAAACATGAACTGTCTTCATCAGCTTCTGTAGTGTTGTGCATTTACTGTAAATGGCAGTTATGGATTCAGCCCTACAGAATGCAAGAATCTGCCTTCTGCACCTAAATGCATCATTTCCTACATATGTAAGCTTTGTAACTCCATCTACTAGCAAGTTAAATGAACAGTAAATGAAACAAACAAACAAACAAACAAACAAGAGCTTGCGCTGGTGGTGGCCTTGCTACAGAAAGGGAAGAGACAGTACCTCAAAATACAGAACTAACCTTTAAAATAAAAAGCTACGTGAAAGTATGTACATAAGACTACTATGCTTGAAGAGATTGTTCAGGATAGCCAAACCAAAGTCTTTTTCACATGCCTGTGGCTAGCCGTACTGCATTTCAGTGCCTGGAAAACACATCTGAACTCAACTAAAAACCCTTGGTTACCGTATGGGTTGTTATCTGTTTGCTATAAACAACAATAATGATGGTTGGCTCATTATTCATGCAAATCCATCTTTGTGTTTATAAGTGATTAAAGCTGCACACCATGCTTGGAGTTAAAAGCAATGCGCCACAGGAACAGAAACACTTGTGTGTCAGCCCTGTACAAATGCACTGACTTCTATTTGTGGAATACAAATTGCATCAGTGATTCAGAGCAGCTGCGTCTTGGGTTTAATGGGGAGCAGGAGCTCACAGATCAGCTTGGTTACATAACTCTAGTTTTGTCTTAATCATGTATAGCTGATAACTCAATTCCATTATTCAGAGAACTTTTCCCATTCAGGTAGATGGAGAAAAATGAAATAACATTGTGATCCTTTAATGTTCATAAGCTTTTAAATTGATTTTAAAAACTTCAAGGGTGAAAGGAGTAGGATGTGCTTGGAAAGTGTAGCAGTCTTTCACATTACAGATGCAGCAAAACACCATTCAAAGTGTATTAACCCTCAGAGTGCCAACATCTGTTAGAGCTGTTCATATACCCACTAAAAATGCCAGTGCCACTCACATTTGTTATATAACATAAAATAAAACACTTGTTTAGGAAAAATTATAATATATATATATATATATATATATATATATATATATTTTACACAAGGTAAACATTAGAGGTCATTATGATGAATACAAATGTTTGAATGTCAAAATAGGAGTGAAAAAAAATTGGCAAATTCATTTGGCACTCAGAGGGTTAAAGATGCTGTTCTGCAACTTCAAATGCATGCAAAGCTGCAGATGAATCACAACGGAACTTAAGAAGTCATGGCCGTTGCTTTGTAGCCCCTTCTGACAAATTCACATTTTGAGCAAAAATAAATAAAAATAGAATTAAGTCCACAAAATAGGGGGCTATTTGGCGAAACTTGAGCGACAGCAAGTGAGGCCACATCTGTAGCATTTCATGTAGAAATTCCATTTTAGGTAAACTCCCAACAGAAGTTTAACAGGAAGATGAACTAGACCATTCATACCGATCATGATTATACTCAGCACGAAGTTACTAATCTCCTGCAGGATCTGGGGACCAACAGCCAGCAGTATTCCAGCCACTATCTCCACCCATCCTACGGCCAGCAAGTATTGCTCAGGATCAGGCTTGAAACCAAAGTCCTTAAGAGGGAAGACTTCAGCGTACTGCACAAACTGGGACTTCTGCATAAGGAAGAACAAAAGCAGGATTAATAATTATTTTGGACTCTAAAATTAAGGTACAGGTTATACACATTTCACACTAGCAAGCCAGGTACAAAATCTTGCAAGCGCTTTCACACTAGCCCCCCGACCCGGCATAAAGCAGTGCGGGTGACGTAATAGATAGGCAGGGCCAGGGCGGCACTGGGACAGGACAGCATCTTTACAGTGCAGTGAACGGGACCTGGGTTGCGCCAACTTGGGTTACCTGTTAACACTACCCCCGGGCCCACGAGCATCTCGCGTCAAAGACCCGGGACAGTCTTTCAGACTGCCAAATATTTCCCGGGTTAACAACCTGGGAAATTGGTTAGTGTGAAAGGGGTATATTTATACCCAAACTGTGAATTTTAAAAATGTACCATTATCAAAATCATTGCCTGTTGATAAAAATGCATGTGTAGTCTGTGTGTTAGGTACTTTAGACTTCAATGGGACGGTGATTTCATAGTGGGGGAAATTTACTAAAGGAAATTTGTAAAAAATAGGTGTATTTGTATCCAGAAATACAATTATTTTTGGCATTTACTATCCCGCAAAAAAAGGCATTTCGTATTCGTATTGATGTGCTATCAATACGAATTGCCTTTTTTTGCGGTATGGTAAATGCCAAAAATAATTGTATTTCTGGATACAAATACACCTATTTTTTACAAATTTCCTTTAGTAAATTTCCCCCAGTATAGCAATACGGTATAGCTATATATAAAAAAAAAAAAAAAAAAAAAACCTACAACACACTTACTTAAAATCCTTATGGTCCATCAGGGTCATGCTTTTATAGCTTCATTTAGGGGTGCTTAGTGATTAAGCAGTTTACATCACATTTTCTAACATATATTAACATTTTACCCTGAGTTGCACACTAAAAGGATCATGATACAAAATAACACATCTGAACGCAAAAAGTTAAGGGGCATACACAGAGTGATTGTGCCGTTTTCTAAGCAATCTGACTAGACAGGAAAGAGGATGGGAGAGCCAACCATGCACATAAGGATCTGATCCCACCTGGCTGCTGTACAGCTTCAGGAAGCATCTATGCCTGCATTGTAAGCCAGCCGTAACGGATAGGTAAGGAGTGTTCTATGGTGGAGGACATCAACTTCCTTCCCCATGGATCTGCCCCTGAGGTATAGAGATGTGACGTAGAATTACCACCTTTTACCTCACTTGTCACAGAGCAGAATGTGCATTAAGCTACTGTATAATGGCTGACACTTTTTATGTCCTCTAGATCAGGCATTCCCAAACTCGGTCCTCAAGGCAATATATTAATGCACCATCGGCCAGTGTGTACCATCAATTTATCTGTGAACGCCGTCATTTACAGATATATTTTGTGTCGGCTGTGCAACACTGTGTGTAGAGGCGTACAGCCACGCCCGACAGCCTGCGATGATTGTCAGCTCAATGGAGGGCTGCTCCCATCCTATGGACTGCCCTTCCACACACAATAAGACTCTCCACTAGCCTCCAAACTTTCATGTGTTCCCTGAAAACTCCCCTCTTCAGGCAAGCCTGTCATATTTAATTACCACACGCATAACCCTCTGAGGCACTTATGTATTATATAGCTTCCCTTCTCGACTTGTAACTTGGTGAGACGGCTATGCTATTACTGGTGCCTGTCCTTGTGTTTCCCTCCTATATCCCTATAGATTGTAAGCTTGCAGCAGGACCCTCCTACCTCCAAGTCTGTCTGTTACCCAGTTTGTTTTATCACGGTCTACCATTGTAAAAGCGCAACGGAATCTGCTGCGCTATATAAGAAACTGTAAATAAATAAATAATAAATGCGCCCGTCCATTTGAGATGGCAGTCCCAATGGATCAGGAAGCAGATATGGAGAACACGCTGTCTGATCTGTCTGTAGATATATCTGCAGATGGATTGATCTGCAGATATATCTATTAGTGTCTATTCAGCTTTAGGGGGGTATTTAATCTTGGACTACGACTGTCGGAACATTCCAGCAGTCAGAATCCTGGCCCGTTTTCGCCTGGCTAGACAGTTTGTTGACAGGTGGAATTCAATGATCCGCCCGTCGAGTGTGGAATAAGGGGGGGTGCCGGCAAAAACGACCATGGATTGTCGAGAAACAGCCACGAATTTGACACTCCAAGGCCATTTCTGCCAAAACAGATCGACTGGTTTTAAATTCAGATCGGTTTTCTTGATATCCGCCTTCAATACGGTCAGAAACTACAGCATTGAGTAGGTGGCAGGCGCTATTTCCCTTCTGAAATAGCACCCAGTATTGAATACCCCCCTTAGTGTGCCTTGAAGACCGTGGTTGGGAATGCCTGCCCTATGTAGTCCAGCCCATTACTAAAAATCTTAAGATAAATCTTTGTCAAAATGTACTCTTTGCACGAAATGGTGTAATGTGTGGGCACTTAAAATCAAACAGCTTTAACCACTTTGTCTGAATGATTTTTGTCCACTTTCCAGAATTTGGTTGATTGTCATATGCTCCCATACATTACCAGGTTCTTGTTCCCACCAGACATAAAACTATGTGTGTAACCAGCTTTACTCTCTCCTCTGACTTACCCGAGCTGGCAGAAGTGAGATACATTCACTGCAAAGAACGAGTGTCGTTTATTCTCCGGACACAAAGTAAGTGTGGAGGATGAGCCCTACTCTGCTCTTACAGACAAAACAAAAACTATCTAGCCTGTACCCCATCAAACTTAAAAACAGGCAGGGAACCCTGTAGCTGCTGCGTGAGATATACATACACCTTAAACCTGAAGCTCGTCTAAAAGCGAAGGAAAAAGTGAAAAATATGCCAGCATTAATATTCAATACACTGCAGCAAGTGCCTGTCCTCTATAATACACCTTTCACACCAAGCAGGAAATAAACGGGTTAAATCTCTTCAACCCAGTAATTGGCTGAATAACCCAGGTTATTATTAGGTGTGAAAGGGTCAACCCAGGTCCAAAGTTGCTGACCCTGGTAAAGAGCAGGTAAGAGTATTTAAGACCTGGGTTGACCCTTTCACACCTAAGAAAACCCCGTGTTATTAAGTAAATACAGAGTTGAAAAGCTTTAACCTGGTAATTTGCTTCTTTTGGATGGGGTGTACCTAATACCCCTTTTACACCAAAAACCCTGGTCAGACCCTGGTCTTTGAACGCTGGAGTAACCAGGGTCTGACCCTGCTTTATACCCCATTTACACAGCACTTTGACCTGGGTCTGCACCATTTACACTGAACCTGGGTCAGCCCTGAAAAATATATATATATATATATATATATATATATATATATATATATATATATATATATATATATATATATATATATATATATATATATATATATATATATATATATATATATATATATTTTAATACAATTTTTGAGCGGGTAGATGGGGAGTGCTGTCCCCGGGTGCTGGGAGGAGGGGGGTCCCTGCGGCTGCTGAGGGGTGTGGGGGTACCCGTCAGCCTGCGGTCGGAGCTCAGCGGAGGGGATGATGTGCGCCGCTGCTGTACCTCTCCATGCAGCCGCAAAGTTCCTGCAGCGAATGTACAGTCAGTGGTGGGGGTCCCTCTGGTGCATGGGAACTAGTACTAGTTCCCATGCGCTGGAGGGACCCCCGACACTGACTGTCCATTCGCCGCAGGGACCGGCTGCCAGGGGGTGGTACAGCAGCGACGCACATCATCCCCAGCGCTGAGCTCCGACCGCAGGCTGACAGGTACCCTCAGCAGCCGCAGGGACCCCCCTCCTCCCGCAGCAGCTGGGCACATCTTCCCCAGCGCTGCCTGCACCCGCAGCAGGACCATTTACACGGGTCCTGTCCGGGTTCCACCCAGGACCCGTGTAAATGGACACGGATATACCCCATTTACACCGCCGATGATCCAGGTCTGACCCGCAGCTGACCCGGATTATTCGGCGGTGTAAAAGGGGTATTACATGCCTACTCGAACAACAAAGGTCTTCAAAGCAGTTAACAAAATAAAATTTACATGGTCCAAGAAATACTTGCTATTGGCTGCTTTTTAGCAGCCCCTGGAGCTCCATCTAGTGGGGAAAGGTGGCCCTGCGCTAACATCTTTTATTAGTTAATAGCACCAATATAAAGGAGATCGAATACAAAAGAACCAAAATTGTATTTGCTTTTATTTTTTGGGCTGAACCAAATGAACTATTGAGGTGATTATTATTTACATACTGTGCACATATTATGCAGTATTTTACAGAGAATATCTAGTCATTCACATCAGTTCTTTTCCCAGAGCAGTAGAAGCCATGCACAGTGGGACTATACAAAGTCCACTCAGATAAGGCCCAGGTTGGAGTACAACCCTTGTACTGTTACGAAATAATCCTACCATTTGGGCCACCATAATTCACTAGGAACCATTGCCAAATAAATTACAGTTCATAAAGAGACTAAAGATGGTGTCTGGTCTCACAGCCTGATTCATGAATAAAGGCAATTTTTACATGTCCATAAAATGGCGCATGTGCAGGACACCCCCTCCCCTACACACTGCAGATGTCATATGTCATAAGTCTGCAGCAGTTGGGGGTCTAGGGAGTTAGAGGTAATGTGGACATATTCCAAAACAGAGGCATCTTACAGGGCAGACTTCTTGGGCTCAGCAAAACAGAGGCGTTGTCATGCTGAGCAATGTGAAATGATAGGTGGCCCCACGGTGATCCAGTGCTGTGTCTGGACGCAGAAACGAGGTTTCTATTTACACAAGATGTGTCCTACTGCATTAGCAGCATTTAGTACAGCCACTGTAACAGCATCCATCCAGGAACACATGGTGCCAGCAAAATTGTTTGGGTGACAGTTGTGCTTAAAAGTTAGTACTGACATACCTGCAATGCAAAAGTATACTTCAATGGTATACGGTCATTAGGTCGACAGCACTAAGGTCAACACGTAAGCTTTATTGACTTCAGAAATATTATGGGGGCCCATTTATATTTTAATAAATGTGGATAATTCCCCCCAAAAAAACCATTGTCTGAGGTTAGCCTTAAATAATAAGTACCACCAATGTAAGATGGAGGGATGGCAGCAGGAATCTCCAATACCTGCTGTGATCCCTCCTGTCCCGCCGGCGCCCACAGCCCCGATCGGTTCTATGGGTGATGCGATGCTTCCGGATGTACCAATATCAGGTCCCACAGCTACCCCCACCCTGAGATAGAGGTAGCCCATTGTAGCTTATGGGCTACTTACCGCACTGCACACAGGGCATTGAGCCAGCTGAGCAGCTCGCAGAGACCGGCGCCTTTCTGAGAACTTATCCCAGCATCTGCAGGAACATACAACCTGCTGATAGGATTGCATATTGCAATGTGATCCTGGGCAGTAGATCCCACCCAGATCACATTGTATATGCAATCCTATAGTAAATGGGCCCTTATGGGAGATATCCTAACACTGAATCAAAAACCAATGTTCATAATGTAAAAATATATAAAATAAAAAAACCTCTATAGTCAGCGTTCTGTCAATATCCATTTGTGTTACCCAGCAGAAATATATTTGGCTATTTAACAGAACAAGCAACATGCACTCGTGAAAAGCATCACTATAAGCACAAAGTGCTATATGGTTGTATATTATCACTGTGCCATGTAATCATACCACACCAATGTCGTTTGTTCCAATCTTTGCACAAGAATAGTAGTGTAGGGCAATAGGTCATAGACTCTCAGACTTTACCCTGTATATAATACTCTGCCATGTACCAGTATCTGACCCATAGCGCTGAATCAATAAGATCAGAGATCAGTAGTTTGCTGCATGTATACACATATATGGATGGAATAACCAGTGGTGCCAGCACATTATGACAGCAATCCCCCCTCTCTCCTCCTCCATACTGCCAAGCAATACAGCCCACAGTGCCCATTCAGCGACTCATGTCCTGGCTCCTACAGGGGCCCCCTACTGCTGCTGCTGCTGGCGATAGGGAGGGGCCCGGCAGAAACTGCTGTAGTAGCGTTCAACATACGGGTCTCCGCTGCTGATGTTTGTATCACGGTGCGGGCGCCACACTTGCTGTTCTATCTTGCTGTAGCGAGCATGGGTACTACAGCTAGCTAGCACGATGTGAAGTCATACACGCATGTATATGTATGTATGCGAGTGTGTGTACAAGATAGGTGTGTAGCTGTCCCAGGGCTACCTGCCCTCCCTGTGCATGCGGGTAAGGGGCAGCACACACTCACCATCTTCTGGTGCACCTCTGCCGTCAGCTGGTCAGTCAGTTTGACGACTCCGGTGAGGGTAAAGAATAGCCCCAGCAGCACTCTGATAGCAGTGAACACCAAGGCCATGGCTGCTGCTCTGTCAGTCTCCTCCGTCCCCTCCCGCTCTCTGCTGTCTGGGGGTGTGTAAAAACAGCGGAGCATTTCATTGCAGGCGGAGGGGGAGCAGCCTCTCCCGCCACTCACAATCATTCACAATCATTCACACTCCTCCTCCTCTCCCCTCTTCTGAAGTTGCAACTACAATCAAACAACAACAATCCCCAGGACCCGCCCGTTCTAGGGATGGGACATCGAAAGAAAACATCGGTCAAATGATGTTTTTCAACATTGGTTGCAAAACATCATTTAGACCTAAACATTGGTACTGTGAACCCGATGTTAACCGATGTTAACCGATGCAACAATCGGGTTGCTCAGATGTTTGATGTTGGCAATGTTGCATCTTTTATACTTAAGCGGTGGATTTGAGAGTGCAACTGCATCCACCTCTGAATTAGGCCCAAAGTTTTTCCATATTAAAACAATCGTGATAAATGTATTTAAATTAAAAAATATTTTTTTTTATGAATTAGTAATAGCTTGCTATTACAGATGCCAGCATAGTCATGTTTTTTTATAACTTGTTACGGAGAGTCAGAGTGTATCATGGAGAACCCACTAAGATAAACTTAATAGAGGGATTATTTATAATTTCAGAAGCTTATTAGTGTATTATATGCTTTGGTAACCAGTTTATTTTAAAAAATATCGAAACATCGGTTAACATCGGTTAACATCGGGTTCACAGTACCAATGTTTAGGTCTAAATGATGTTTTGCAACCAATGTTGAAAAACATCATTTGACCGATGTTTTCTTTCGATGTCCCATCCCTAATTGGAACCATAAATCCGATGTTACCGATGAAACATCATATGATTACCCATCCCTAGCCCGTTCTCTCTACTTGTAGAATTCCCCAAACAGCGTTATTAATGTTCATAAATTGCCTGTTCCAGCAAAAATCTTGTGCAGATTTATGTTTCTATTATATTTCTATATAATTTAGTATTCATATATGCCATGTCTTTCTGTAGGATATCTTATTGGCAACTGTCTGTGAATGTGTACACATGGTGCAATATGGCCACTGAGCAATTTTGGCTTAATATATCTCAGCAATTGTGCACCAGGGACCAGCAATTGTTAGCCATAATCGGCGACCATTAAGGGCTGGCTGTAGGAGCGCATTCCTAGAGTTTTATCTCCCACAACACAAAAAAACACTGGCCATATGGTCGCTCAGAAACTTTTTAGCCAGCGATAATGTCTTAAATCGCTCTGTGTGTAGCGTGACAGATCAGGGCTAATAGCCTATCAGCACATCACTTGCTGAGATAGCCCCTCTCCAATCTCTCATCAGGAAAAAAACAAAAGACTTGCAAGTGATAAAGCAGAGTAAGTAAGTACCATCTGCAGCACACCCATACCTGCCCATCCCGCACCCACAGCGCCACCTGTGGCCACCCCGCATCCGCCACTCCCCCACCCGCAATACTAATGCGCTCTCTCACGGCACCCCACACCTGGACCTCCTAAACTCGCAGTTCCCCCGTACCCAGCCACCCCAACACGCACCCGCCCATCCCCCACACGCAGTACCCATGCACCCATCCCTACCCCACCAACACCGCCACAGCACCCCCCAACTGCCCATCACTCAACTAGTGAACACTCGCACCTGACTAACCCACACAGGGTGCCCCCTCACGTATTACTCCACCACCGGACTCTCTCCCCCACCTGCAGCAACCCCAAAACTGCCACTCCACCACCTGTGGTACCAATGCACCCACCCACAGCACCCCGGACCTCCCATAACCCGCACTACCCATGCACCCAGCCATTGCAACACCGCACACACCCATCCCCCACCCGCAGTACCCACGCACCCATTCCTCTCCCACCCACACCACCCCTGCTCCCATACCTCCCAACATGACCCTCTCCAGGAGGGACACAATGCTCTGCTCCTGGACTTTCCTCATAATGTATGATTGCTGTCACCTGTCAACACAGGTGAATGTCAACAGGTAAATTGCTAAGAAAGGCGCTTCGACACAGGTGATGGCAATTATAAATGAAGAGGGAAGTGCTGGAGCAGAACATTGGCCCTTATTCTGATCGGTGCGGATATTCCCGCATTCTTACGGAGCGGTCCGTACGCCACGGTGTTTTGCCGCGTGCGGCCATCGTCCGTAGAAACGCCCACGTGTCCTCCGCATTCGGACGGACTCACTCTTTAAGAACAGGGCGTGTTTACGGACGACATACAAACCATGCGTGTGCGGGAGAAACACTCCGATTCTGCACGGTATTACAGAGTATTACAGAGTATGCTCGGGAATACCGCATCCGAACGGGAGCCAAGCGGTGCTACCGCACGTAAGCGGAGTATTTACGCCAAACAACCCACTATTATGTATCTTCTGCAATACATCACATGACCCACTTATTCAATTACCTATCCTCATAAAAAACTTCTTATTTGGAATTGGAATCAATTAGATGCCAATATATCCTTACAAGCATGCCTAACACATGCATTGCACACATTAACCCTTACAGCAATTGAAGCAGCAATGGTTTCAATTAAAGCACTGACAAGCGTCCTATTAGTGAGTAATGAGTAAAGGAGTCGATTCTATTGGGTTCAGGTGTTAATGCTTGTAGTCATTAGGCGTACGTTCGCCTACCGCATGAACGAGTGGTGTCCGCAAAGCAATAGTACACTTGTGGACACCGCACATTTCTGCCCTTTTTGGTCGCGTGCATTCGGAGTGCTATCCGAATGTACGCCCCCCAACATAAGTGTACTCCCCCGTGTCCGCCCATGTTTCCGCCCCGTTTTGCCCACTTTGAAACTACGCCCATGTGTCATTCCGCATGACGCCCATAATACGCCCATATTTCCCGACTGATTGCGGTGCACAGTTTTGTACGGGATTTGCCCGAACAGGTACGGAGTCAATGCGTGGCACATGCGCGTTGCGTTCTCCACGCATGCGCAGACGCCGTAAAGACGCGATCCGAAAGTATGCGGTAAAGTACGCGTCAATCAGAATAAGGGCCATTGTGTCCCTCCTGGAGAGGGTCATGTTGGGAGCTATGCACACCCACAGCAGGGAATCCTCAGTATAATACAAACCATATTTCACACAGGGGGCAGAGCCTCTTACGATAGTGTGAAGAGTGTGATTAATCACCTAGTTTACTAAGAATTACATCCAGTGATATAACATAAATTTGACGACATACATATTTATCCAGCAACTCATCAATAGATCTATGTTTATATTGTTTCCTTAATGTCCTAATACTGCAGAAGACATTGCTTGTTGTACAGGCCCCTCGCTAAGGGTGCGTGTAAGGCCTACCCTTTGCCAAATTTGCAGGTGTTTGTCTTATGCAAGCTCCATTTTGTCAAGATTAAGCAAAATGATCTTCAAATGGCGTGGGGATTGAAATATTACTGTAATAGTTTAATGTTCTATACAAGTTGTTTTTTATTGTATACAGTAAGGTTAGTAATATTTTAAAGTTTAACATGGGAGTCCTAAGGAGGTGCGATTAGCCAATCAGCTGCGGAGCTCCCTTGGAGGGTCGATGCCTGCTGGGGGTGGACAGCTGACGGCAGCATCTGCCCCCTTTTCAGTGATCTGCAGCGGAAATAAAAGTCAGTCTGAACTGAAGGGGAAATAAATCATTTGATGGTCCCCTTAGTTGTCAAGGGCCCGATGTAGGGCATTATTCTGGTTGGAGCGGCCAAACGTGCGTACGTTCACTATTACCGCACGCTAGCCGTACGCGGCCGTTGGGGTTAAGTCCACCCACAAATCAGCCGCTTACGTACGGCCAGAAATACCGTAGAAGGGGAGTGGCGTACAAATGAGCGTACGGCAACGTACGCGGACGGGCCAGCCCTTGCACTCCGACAACAGGCGTACAACTGAGCGTACGGCGCCGTGTACCGCCGTCTTTCCTCCGTCTCCCCACCGACTTCTTGCGGAGATCTGAGCGTACGCCAGTTTGCACGGACGGGTCCCTATTGTTTTCAATGGAAAACTCAGCTTATGTCACCGCTCGTGAGAGTGAGCGTACGTCCGTGCACGCTGGCATACCCTTCACATATATGGACCTGCAAATCTTGCCTCTCAACTACTAATCTGACAATTGATTAATTAATCTATTTGTTATTCAATTATTGTTTTCTATTAACTCAATTGTCTACCTTAATAAAGACCTAATAAAACTACATTTGAACCCACATTACATGTATATTTGTTATGTTCTAATGTGGCATTTTAATCACTATCTATGTGTCCCCATATTGCTGTTACTTTTAAATCAAGTTATGTTGGTGTTTCTGTATATGTACTAAATTATGTCCGTAATTAGTTTGTCCAAAATGTGTAACATGTATACCTACCCTGATGTTATGTGTGATGTTTTAATCGAACAACATTAAACATTCATGCATTTTCACTGTGTTATTTTACTCAAAAACACACACATTCACACATCAATCATTACCCCTCACCTCAAATGACAAGTATAACTTACAGTACACATCTGTATGTACCTACCCTTACACGCCCTCTAACATATTTATTATTAAAAACACAGGCAATTTCGAACTGTAATCAAACTTTTATTTTATACAAAAATAAAAAGGGGGTGGGATAAATAAAAAATTAAAGGCGGGCCTCCAGAAGGCCAAAAAGGAGCTGGAGGTATACGAGGGTCAGCATGATCTCCCGTATTAGGGCTGCCACCTCCTCCTGCTGCTGTTCAGTGTCTGTAATGAAGGGATAAAACAAAAAATTAATATATAACATACACAAATGTTTGTTGTATTTGTACATAATAAAAAGTTCAGAGTTATGTGTGAAGGCCACATACATTTAGAAACTACATTGAAGATGGGTCTGCTGTAAACACAGTACTAAAAAATAATATGTTAACACACACATACTGTACATAGTAAATAACATTAATTCAATTACTCCTTCATCAATGAATGTATGCTGTATCCCAATTGGTACTTTGGTTTTGGGGGACTCTCCTCTAACCTCACAATTAGCCTGTGCTATTTAAGGGTTATGACATTGTTGTGGCTTAAGCACTCCTTAGTATTTTAAATTTAGGACATTGCTGTACAAATTATAGGCCTACAGCTATGTTTGTAAAGCATGCATCCGCATGGCCTCACACACTATTACCAAAACAATCTCTACATTTAAGTTGCACCAGTGGCAGATTAAGCCTTTGGGGGGCCCGGGGTACTTTAGAGCGGGGGGCCCCCTTGCACTTGTCATTACTGGCCGCACACTGCATGGGCGAATATTATACTGTCAAAACACAGAGTAAAGGCAGAATAAACTTGGTCAATGGTTACCTGCAGGGGATATATATATATATATATATATATATATATATATATATATAGACAGGGGGTTGGCGGCACTCGGAATAATAATAGACCCCATATATATATATATATACACACACACCACATGAAAAGCCTGTGTTTGTCCCTCTGCCCCTTACTCTGGAGGAGACCTCACAGTCCTAGTGCTGCCTCTGATTAAAAACCCTCCTATGACTAAGCTGCTGCTGCTGTTCTCCATGGACCTGAGAAGCATGTAATGAGCTCCACCAATCAGAGCTCAGCACAAACTTCTCAGCCTCTGTCCTCTGGTGCAAAGTGTCATGGGACTTAGTCAACTCCCAGAAATGCACTGCACACTTGTGCAATCAGTGTGCCTTGGCTCCCGATGCTCAGCACCATAAATCATTGTCACATTGGCAGATAGGTCAAGCTGCAGCACTACCCCACCCATGCACAAAACATTTAGCTAAAAAAAAAAAAAAAAACTTAAACATTTTATTTTTAAAAAATACATGACAACCACAGGGGGCCCCTAGCTAGAGGGGGGCCCAGGGGCACTGACCCCTTGCGCCTCCATTATAATCCGGCCCTGTGTTGCACATCATGCTGGGAACTGGAGTTACCCAACACCTGGAGCCACATAACTACCACACCACTAATGTCGGATATCTCATTGGATGTACTGTTATGTCAATTATTCAAGGGGTGAGGCATGGCCACACTCAAAAAAACCACCAAGGGGAGCCTTGTTCCTGGAGAAGGACAGGACACACCTCATGGTCGGCCTGCAGTGATATGTTGCAACTAATGTTGATGTTGGATACACATATGTGGTTGTTGTGATTGTTTATGTGTAGAAATGTGTAGGTCAACATTAGACACATTATTTACTTACGGCTACTTGAGCCATCCTGGTCGCCGCTGGTTGGCTGTGCAGTGGTTGGGGGGGTCACGAGCAAGGGGGATGGTCCTGGAGTTTGGACCGAGGTAGTGGGTGTGAGTGGGGAGTGGAGAGGTTTGGGGGTGGGTGGTGGAGAGGTGTAGGGGGGTTGGAAATGGGGTGGGGAGGGGGGGTTGGGGGTTGGGGAGGGGGGGGGTTGTGGAGGGGGTGGGGGTTGTGGAGGGGGTGGGGGTTGGTGAGGGGGGGGGTTGTGGAGGGGGTGGGGGTTGTGGAGGGGGGGGGGGGTTGTGGAGGGGGTGGGGGTTGTGGAGGGGGAAGGGGATGGGGAAATTGTGTGGGTCCAAACTGCACCCTGTGTCTCCTCTTCTTCCTCCTCCTCTTCTTCCTCCTCCTCCTCTTCCTCCTCCTCCTCTTCCTCCTCCTCTTTCTTCTCCTCCTCCTCCTCCTCTTCCTCCTCCTCCTCTTCCTCTTCTTCCTCCTCCTCTTCCTCCTCCTCCTCGGCTGCCTGGTCCCGGGCTGCCTGCTCCCGGGCTTCAATGCGTGCCCTTGCCCGTGCTGAAATGTTCATGTCGATGGCATAGAAATCGAAGATTGGGTTTCATAAAAAAGGGGGAAAGAAAAATTCACATTAGTCATGCTCATAACCTTCAAAATTATCATTGCTGTGAAATTTCAGACATTTATCATGCAAACTATTTGATATCCTACACCCAAAAACTGATCAACTACTTAAACCCCCCCCCTATACACCCCCTATACACCCATATACACCCCCATATACACCCATATACCCCCCATATACACCCATATACACCCCCATATACACCCATATAAACCCATATACACCCCCATATACACCCATATACCACCCATATACACCCATATACACCCCCTATACACCCATATACACCCCATATACACCCCCATATACACCCATATAAACCCATATACACCCCCATATACACCCATATACCCCCCATATACACCCCCATATACACCCATATAAACCCATATACACCCCCATATACACCCATATACCCCCCATATACACCCATATACACCCCCAATACACCCATATAAACCCCATATACACCCCCATATACACCCATATACCCCCCATATACACCCATATACACCCCCTATACACCCATATACACCCCATATACACCCCCATATACACCCATATACACCCCCATATACACCCCCATATACACCCATATAAACCCATATACACCCCCATATACACCCATATACCCCCCATATACACCCCCTATACACCCATATACACCCATATACACCCCCATATACACCCATATAAACCCATATACACCCCCATATACACCCATATACCCCCCATATACACCCATATACACCCCCATATACACCCATATAAACCCATATACACCCCCATATACACCCATATACCCCCCATATACCCCCATATACACCCATATACACCCATATAAACCCATATACACCCCCATATACACCCATATACCCCCATATACACCCCCTATACACCCATATACACCCCATATACACCCCCATATGCACCCATATAAACCCATATACACCCCCATATACACCCATATACCCCCCATATACACCCATATACACCCCCTATACACCCCATATACACCCCCATATACACCCCATATACACCCACATACTCAGGGACACATTTATAAAAAGTACAGAAAACATTTGCAAAATAACGCAGGCATACTAGTAAATAAAAACTTACATCGGACAATATGGCGGCGAAGTGTGCTGAGCAACACTGGCTGCCGCCGGCGCAGGTCCGACCAGCGCCGCTCCAGTTGAGCCAGGCTCCTATCCACGCCGGTCCTGGCGAAAATTAGCCGGCGGGCAGCATTGTATGCCCGCCGCTTTTCCCTATTTGACACATAAGGGCCCCTGGGCCCCAGGCGGCGGTCCATGACCTCAACCAAGGCCAATAGCTCCTGGGTAGAAAACGCCCTAGCCCTGGTTGAAGTCATGGTGGCAATGGCGCAGTTATTAATTGCAGGTACATATATCACTTTTGGTGCTTGCTGATTGGTGTAAAAAATTGTTTGTTTGGTATTAACTTTATTAATCCTTTTTACATTAACAAACTGGATGCGAATAGAAACTTACGCGGACCGTTCCGATATACACACACCACAACCAACAGCATGCATTCAATGAAGAGAGAAGTACTGTATTTACAGTGTGCGGAAAATAATACACGCAACCCTCTACTTATAACTACGCTGCTTAAAGGGGGCACGATACACCGATATGCATGGAGAGGAGTACTGTATATACAGTAGGCGGAAAATAATACACGCAACCCTCTACTTATAACTACGCTGCTTAAAGGGGGCACGATACACCGATATGCATGGAGAGGAGTACTGTATATACAGTAGGCGGAAAATAATACACGCAACCCTCTACTTATAACTACGCTGCTTAAAGGGGGCACGATACACCGATATGCATGGAGAGGAGTACTGTATATACAGTAGGCGGAAAATAATACACGCAACCCTCTACTTATAACTACGCTGCTTAAAGGGGGCACGATACACCGATATGCATGGAGAGGAGTACTGTATATACAGTAGGCGGAAAATAATACACGCAACCCTCTACTTATAACTACGCTGCTTAAAGGGCCACAATGCAACATGTTGCTGTATGACAATTTCCTACACATTACATATGTAAGGAAAGCATTGTAACGTGATGTTTTGAAATGTGACTCACAAGGCATACACGAACTCTAACAGATACCAGCTGACAACACTCATCATTGGAATGACAGGTGCACACATTTCACGATGTAGCCCACAATGCTCCACAACCTGTGTATATGCATATACAGGAGATTGATCAGGTGCGTTGAGACCTGCGTAATTTAAGCGGGAATTATCGGCGGGAAATATCGGCGTAAATTTGCATCTACCTTGCGGGAAAAAATATACGCCCCCTTGTTCATGGCGGGAGATTAACATATAAATATTCAGTCAGATGCAGCCCACAATTGCTGCAAACATGTCTGACTCAGACGATTCTGCAGCTGAGGACGCTCTGCAGAGAGCTACAGCA
The DNA here is from genome assembly GCF_055691185.1 of Crinia signifera. Classification (NCBI taxonomy): domain Eukaryota; kingdom Metazoa; phylum Chordata; class Amphibia; order Anura; family Myobatrachidae; genus Crinia; species Crinia signifera. The sequence goes on from NC_139218.1 coordinate 193,970,588, forward strand.
CAATCCCTGCTTGATGCACTGAACAAGAGGGAACAGGAGCGGAGAAGGAGGGCCCAAGAGAGGAGTCGCCTGCAAGATCAAGCGGGCCCCTCAGTAACAGGCCCTGGTGAACCTCCACCAGCTCCACAAGGGCCAAGCAACCAGCCAGAACAAGAGGTTGCATCTCTCCAAGGGATGCGGTTAATTTCCCGGCGGTCGGGATCCCGGCGGTCGGAATCCCGACACTGGAATCCCGACCGCCGAAATCCCGAAACTTTCTCCCTCCGTGGGTGTCCACGACACCCATAGAGGGAGAATAAAATAGTGTGCCGAGCGTAGCGAGGCACCGGGCCCGCTGCGTGGCGAGCGATCCATGTCCCCCCCTTGTCGGGATTTCGGCGGTCGGGATTCCAGTGTCGGGATTCCGACCGCCGGGATCCCGACCGCCGGGAAATCATATCGGATCCCTCTCCAAACAGGTGTGACCCAGCAGGTGCATGGTGAGAGAACTGGGGCCACCAGAAAACGTGCTGCAACATCTAGGGTGATGACTGAGCAGGATACCACCACCAGAAAGAGAAACCCTGCATTTGTAGAGGCCGAAATGCGAATTCTAGTGCCCAGGGCACGCGAATGGATTGAATTGGCAACCAGGAAGCCGGGTGCCAGTGCAAGGAGAAACCTTTGGGACAAGATCACAGAGGAAGTGAACCAGGTGTCACCAGTGGTCAGAACTTGGGACGCGGTGAAGAAAAGGTTAGTGTGTTTGTCAGGGCAATTTTTCAGCAGTCTCCAGCAGGAACTGAGGCCCTTATTCTAGTTCACTCTTTCTGCCCAAATATTTCTTAGATGGACAAAACCATGTGCACTGCAGGTGAGGCAGGTGTTACTTGTGCAGAGATAATCAGATTTGGGTGGGGTTTTACACCTGCCTCACCTGCAGTGCACATGGTTTTGTCCATCAAAGAAATATTTGGCCACACATGGCAAAAAAACATAAGATCACCCACACTAGGAAATGTCACGTAGCTAGGGGTACCACATAGTCCCTTTAATTCCGGACACATATTAATTACACAGGTTCTGTGGCTGGCTGACTTCAAGACTCCACTTCACCTAATTTTAAACTGCCACAGAACCTGTGTAAGTAACATGTGTCCGGAATTAAAGGGACTAGGTGGTAACCCTACACGTAGCACAGTGGTGCACATATCTCATGGTGATATTTGTATTTTTAAACTTGTAGGTGGACTGACTTCAAAAGTGCACTGAAGAGGAAGATGACTGACCGGTACAACCACAGCATGTCCACCGGGAGCGGTCCTATGCCTGACCATTTGGAGTATACCCCCCTGGAGCTGGACTCCTGTGACGTGATCGATGTGGGGGAGATCAGGGGGATCTCCAATATGGACAGTGAGCTCCCGGCGGAGGTCTTTGCTGCTGCTTTTGATGGTAAGTCACAGTAATGCATTGTATTTAGAAAGATATTTTTTATTGCGTATGTGATGGTGACATTGTTTTCAATTCTTATCCTAGCAGAAGCAGAAAGTCAGGATGTACCGGCAGCATCTCCCTCTGCAGAGCCACAGGTGGAGCAAGTGGTCCAGCCTCCACCAAGGCGTCGCCCCCAGCCCCAGCCACAGGAGACATGGAGTGAGAGCCTGTTGGTGACGCTGGACAGGATCGAGCAGCAAGGGGTGGATGCTGCGATCCGTCAGCAGCAGGTGGCGGATTTTCTGGCGGAGTGGAAGGCCACAAACCAGCTGCAGGTTGAGGCCTTGAACCGCATTAATGAAACTCTGGCGGCTGGCATGCTAAGCATTGGCCAACACCTCAGCCGCCAGAATGAACTTCTTGCGGAGCAGCTGTCCACCGCCAGGTCCCTAAGGGACAATCCCCCATCTGCTGCCCCACCCCAAGCTGCTCCCCAACCTTCCACCTCGGCTGACCCTCCTGTGTCGACTAGGGGAAGACGCCGAAAGCCAGCTGAGCCAAAGGCCCCTGTCCCCAAGGCCCCATCTAAAAGGGGCAAAAAAGGGCCCAAATGAGACCTGGTTCACTTCCTCTGTGGTTGGAGCCCAAAGGTTTAAATTGCACCGGACATCCGCTTCCTGAGTTGCCCATCGATCCATTTGCGTGCCATGGGCATGAAAGTTCGTATTTTGACCTCTACAAATGCAGGATATTTTTTTTTTGGTGGTGTGTATCTTGCTTTGTATTCACCCTGGTTGTTGCAGTACGTATTCTGGTGTCCCCATTTCTTTCACCATTGCATTTGCAGGGTAACACATGTTTGGAGATATGCAACCTCTTGTTCTGGCTGTTTTATTATTTGTGTGTCTATTTTATTTGTTTATTTGATTTCTCACATTAAAGTGTCAAGCTGTGATGCTGAACAGCAAATAAATTTATTTTACAAATTAAATCTAAATTGTGGTATGTGTAATTTCTTGTGTGAAACAAATACTAGATTTATGTGTACTTACTGACCAGGGTATTTTTGAACATTTGTTGAAGTGTGGTCGAAGTTTCCCATGTGTAACCCTCTCCATGGCCATTCCCATGTTCCTATCCAACTTTTCCCTGCTAATTAGTTTGTGTCAGCACATGTGCAGAGCAACTTAATAGGTGAGAAAGCAGTTTGTGTGCAGGTGAGGTAGCTCCTACAGTAGTAGGTAAAAGCAGGTCCAGAACAATGCTTTCCTCATGGAGTGGGTGAGGCAGACAAACAAGGGTGAAAAGGTACATTTGTGTAGGAATGCATATGTGTCCTCCCTAAAAAAAGATGTGTGAATGGGCCAAACATCAGTGGCGGAACTCCCGGAGGCAATGGAGTCATCTGCCGCCGGGCGCCAGGCTTACAGGGGGGCACTGGCTCCATTGCCTCCGTGGTTCCGCTTAGTGCCGCTGCCGCCTGCCGCACTTCATAGCGGTGCAGCTGTTATGTGCCAGCGCAGGTCAGTGCGCGGGCAGGCGCTCCGTATTCTTGTTATTATAGTGGTGCGTCGTGCGGGCGTGCGTGCGGTCGCCCCCCCACCTCTGTTTGGGTTGCTCCCCCGTAGCCATGTGTACAGCCCGCCCGTGTCGCTGAAGAGTTAGGCGGCAGACAGTCCACTCCACACAGCCAGTGTGCGAGTGTTACTGTCACTGATGAAGCAGACGGCAGCTGTCATCTGAATGCAGCCGTCACCTGAAAGCCGGGACCTGGGAGGGAGATGCGGCAGCGTTTGAGGGTAAGTCTCTCTCTCTCTCTCTCTCTCTCTCTCTCTCTTTTTTTTTTTTTTTTCTATGAAGGGGGGGGGGGGGGGGCAACTTTTATCTTGCCTCCGGGCGATTTGCATGAACTTACGCCACTGCCAAACATGATAAATTAGCTTGTGAACAAACATGCATAACTTTTTAAATATATATGATTTGACAGTGTCATAAGCAGATGTAGGAATCCTTTGTTAGAGAGATGAGAGTGCAATAATGTGATTGGTGGCATCTTACATCCAGAGTGTAGTCAAATCCAAATCATAGCAGATGAGATAGTGGTACAGGTCATTATTTTGGGTACTATACAAAGATTGTGTGGAAAATAGTGGTCATGGGCTTCAAACATTGCTGAAACATCCTTTGTAGGTGTTAGATGTGGTTTATGTTATTGTATCCTAAATACAAAACCTATGTTAGTATTAGAGTGAACACGTTGACACATGTCGACTTGTGTAGATTGAGTGTGCTACTGCGTAAAGTCTATGAAAGCACGTAGTGAATGTGTCTGTTTAGCAAATACCTACCTTAGCGTATAAAAAGATTCTTACCTTAAATTAAACAAACCTTTAAATGTGGAGAAGTATAAAAACATAAGCTTCCAATGTGTTTGCGTGCTGTGTGTGCTACTGCGTAAAGTCTATGAAAGCACGTAGTGAATGTGTCTGTTTAGCAAATACCTACCTTAGCGTATAAAAAGATTCTTACCTTAAATTAAACAAACCTTTAAATGTGGAGAAGTATAGAAACATAAGCTTCCAATGTGTTTGAGTGCTGTATGTGTGGCTTGCAGGCAGTGAAATCATGGTTTGGAGTTAATAGACTGCAGCATTGCTTATTACATTCAGGTGTATGTGTTTGAGTAGTAATCAGCGTTAATTAGCCAACTCAGGCGCACGCTGGCATGCGGTATCTGTAGGGGTGGTTTGAGCTGGCGGTTGGCGGCCGCCTGTTTGGTGTCCGAAATGAACGGTGCCTTAGTCGATCGTGCGGTAGTAGCACCGCTCATTTTTGGTGCACACCCCCGTGTACGCCCATATTTACGCCCATTTTCCCTCATTATTTCGGCCGCTCCCATCAACACGCCCCTATGCCGCCCCATTACCCGTACACTCGCGTACAGGTTTTTTCGCACGTTGAGACACCGGCCGTAAGCGTTGTGGAGTGTTCGCGCCGGCGCAATAGCGTATCTGCACATGCGCAGATCGTGAAAAACCCCGGGACGTACGCGTACGGCCCGGACGCTCCAACCAGAATAAGGCCCGTAATGTACATGCTGCACCAATGATAGTTCCGCCTCTGTTCCAATGTAAGCTGTGCTGTGCTGTTAGTGAATCCACCTACTATATTGGGCAGTATTCAGTGAGAATACTCGGCATGTGCAGCGAATCCTGTTTAGGATTTGCTGCACAGTTGCCGTGTTCCAGAGGGCTGTGCAGCCCTTCCTGATGCCCTATTCAACGTCACAGGGGCTCGCTGCCCCTGACGGCGATTCTTAACCCCTGTTGGGGGACGGTGGCAGGCAGGGAGATTGAAGCCTACCTGCCTGAGCCAGACACTGTGGGGCAGAAGCAGGGCTCCCGAGAGAGCTGGCAGGGGACTGGGGTAGGGAGCCGCTGCACTGCTCCCACTTGTGCATATGTAATGAGTGGGAGCAGTGTGAAGTGAATATATGAATATGTAATGAGCAGCTCTCGGCTCCCGGCCCCTGCTGGCTGTTATGTGTAAAAAAAATATATATATATATTCATGTGCTGAAAACACATGAATAAAAATAGCATGCCCCTTCTTATAATAAAATACCTGATTTTTTTTACACCATATTAAAAAAAAACTTTATTTTAAAAGCTCACATTCCGGTTCACCATAAAAAGATGGTGATTGCTACACGGTGACACACAGTGAAAATCACTTAGAAAGCATTTCGCCATCTGATCGTTGAATACAGTGGCGTAGCTTGTGTAAGGCAGCCCCCGCTGCCGCTTGGGGGAGCAAGCGACAGCGGGGTCTGTGTGGGCGCAGGGCTCTCATGGCTGTGGATCAGGGAGGAGGGGTTCGTTACCTTGTCTCCCTGTCAGTGCAGCAGCGGCTGGCGTCTAAAGTTAAACTCACCCCTCCCCTTCCTGCCAGCGTGCAGCAGGAGCGTCCGGACTCCGGTGTCTAAACCCGCCCCCTCCCACAAACCTGTCAGTGCGCAGAGGCGGCCGGCTTCTCCGTGACAGGCTGGGCTAGGGGAAAGGTGGTCTGTCCCCCAGTCCTTTATACTCTACATTACTCCTACAACTGTGTCCAGGGCTGTGCCTGTCATGCTATGCGCAGCGGCGCCAGCAGACAGTAGCTCCCGTCCCTCCAAGCAAACAGCGCATAAAGGTGGGAATCCTCCATATACACTGACAGCCTGGAACTCCGTCCGCACAGGCTGTCAGTCAGATTTATGTTTCTGCTACGAGGCAAGGAACTATTCACTTGACGTGAGTCCTCCTCCCCCTCCAAATACTTACGTGTTCTGTGTTCAGGGTTAACTCTTTGAGACCCTTCTTTACTACTGCTGCTTTTTTATATGTGTATATGTGTATGTGTGTGTATTTATATAATATATATATATATATATATATATATATATATATATATATATATATATATATATATATATATATATATATATATATAAACACACAATTGTGGTATGGCGCCTAAAATTGTGTTAGTTTCAAGTCCATAAATGGTGTTTATCCAAATTGACAATCAATGAAACTGCTGTTTTTCTCCAGATATTGTTTTATTGTTTCTTAGAAGTTCACAGGAAACAGGTAAAATACTCCCGACGCGTTTCGTCTAGCAAGACTTCATCAGGGGAATACAATATACATCGTTCTGAGTGTGTGTTTATTAATTAACACGTAGAAAAAAGATTTTTTTAAGGTGCTTTGATCACCTAAGTGCATGAGACCATTAAAAATAATTGAAGACTAATTGTCTTCCCCAGTGGTATAATATCCAACAGAATCCCAAGAGAAGGTGTGGTGAATTCTCCTTTGCACTTGGGCTGGGATTATCGTCTCTCTCTGGTGTGTCCTACTTCAACTGGGGAAGGCAGCTGCCTTCCCCAGTTGAAGTAGGACACACCAGAGAGAGACGATAATCCCAGCCCAAGTGCAAAGGAGAATTCACCACACCTTCTCTTGGGATTCTGTTGGATATTATACCACTGGGGAAGACAATTAGTCTTCAATTATTTTTAATGGTCTCATGCACTTAGGTGATCAAAGCACCTTAAAAAAATCTTTTTTCTACGTGTTAATTAATAAACACACACTCAGAACGATGTATATTGTATTCCCCTGATGAAGTCTTGCTAGACGAAACGCGTCGGGAGTATTTTACCTGTTTCCTGTGAACTTCTAAGAAACAATAAAACAATATCTGGAGAAAAACAGCAGTTTCATTGATTGTCAATTTGGATAAACACCATTTATGGACTTGAAACTAACACAATTTTAGGCGCCATACCACAATTGTGTGTTTAGATTGTCGTATTTGTCCCCTAACCCTCTAGGGACACTGTGGTAAGGCTGCCAATAGTCTAATTCTTTCTGTATCTAGCGCGATTGGATTATTGGTCTGTGTATATATATATATATATATATATATATATATCGTGGCAGGTCCGGCACTCCCAGCCAGCAAAAGATCAACGGCTCCTGGTGCCCTCACAAATGGATAACCAGCGTGTATAGAGGTGCGGCACTCAGGACAAATGAAACCGACTCACGGAGAAGTCACCACTTGGTTTTATTTGTCCTGAGTGCCGCACCTCTGTACACGCGCTATATAGATACATAGGTACTTGTTTCCTATCTGGGCGCCCAGGTTTTCAACGTACGGCACCGTAATGAAATCGTATCGAATCGCATCGGAATCGGTACTCGATGATGTACGATGGCATACGATGCTATCAGATCCGATCCTATTTCATTTTAAATCGGATCGCATCGCATGCGGTGACGCGATCAACCCCGATTTTTACATTGGAATCAATGTTAAATGGTCCCTGAGACCCGATTTTACATTGATTTCAATGTAATAACCCCGCAAACCCACAATTTGTATAGGAAACCCCCCCTGATGGTTTGAAATGCGCCTCCATTGTTAACGCCACCCCAGTATTGACGTCAACCCGAAGCGTGGCGAGCGGCGGCGGTACGCGTCCTCCGACTTTTTCATACCCCCACTATCCACGTCGGCCTGGAGTTGAGAATAGAATAGTGTGGCGAGCGCAGCGAGCCACCGAGCCCGAAGCGTGGCGAGCGCAGCGAGCCCCGCGAGGGGACGCGGATACCTGTGAAGCCCGCGAGGGGACACGGATACCTGTGAAGTATCCGCGTCCCCTCGCGGGGCTCGCTGCGCTCGCCTCGCTGCGCTCGCCACACTATTCTATTCTCAACTCCACGCCGACGTGGATAGTGGGGGTATGAAAAAGTCGGAGGACGCGTACCGCCGCCCCTCGCGGGGCACGCTGCGCTCGCCACGCTTCGGGTTCATGTCAATACTGGGGTGCCGTTAACAATGGGGGCGCATTTTAAACCATCAGGGGGGGTTTCCTATATATCCTATGGGCCAACCATAAAAGCGGATCACATCGCATCGTTCAATATCGTGTATGTGCATTTGTTGTATCCGATGCGATGCGATCCGATTTCTATACGGAGAATAGCATGGTGCGCAATTAACGTAGCGGCGCCCAGATAGGAAACAAGTACCGATACATATATTTATATATATATATATATATATATATATATCGTTATTAGGCAACTAGGTTTATGACATAATGTGTTATGGGCATAAAGATTTGTGGCATAATGTGTAGCAAAAAGATGGAGCAAAAATTACAAAAAAGGGCCATGAGTCAGGCATTTATTTTTCCTGTTTTTGCAAGACCACAGCCCTTGCAGCAAGGCCACAAACCTGTTTTTTAGAAACATGCATATGCTTTATTTTGAAAATATCTATGGGGGCACCATTGCCTAAAACCGCCCTGTTTGTTTTATCAAAATGCTATGGGGACTGGGTGCCAGGAACTTTTTTGGCAGGGGGGAGCAAAATTTCTAGCTACGCCACTGATTGAATACACTCACAGTGAATCACATTGAAAAACCCTTTGAAAAACCACAGCGAATTGCGGAGACTATCAGACGGTGAATTGTCTGTCATTCACTGTTCGCCGTCAGCGAATATTGCACGTTGAATAGGGTGATTCACTTTTTCAGTAAAAAGATTCACCTTAGAGCATGAAAATAGCACACATTCACCGTAGAACATGGCGAATCAGCCTCATTGAATACTGCCCATTGAGTTATTGGCACAGAAGACAGGTACCCTCAGCTACATTTGAAATAATAATAATCATTTTTGGGAAACCGTTATTCATTTTTTGCAAAACCTTTATTTATTTGCATACTACACTATGGGGTGATTCTGGTTGGTTTGCAAAAGCAAACTCCTTCTTTAATGGACAAAACCATGTGCACTGCAGGTGTGGCAGATGTAATGTGCACAGAGAGTTACATTTGGGTGAGTTATTTTGTTTCTGTGCAGAGTGCAATAGATTTTAGTTTGAACACAGCCCACCCAAATCTAACTCTCTCTACAGGTATATTTTGTTTATTTAATTTATGTCATAACCATAGGTCATGCCCAATGAGTGGGAGGCCATGCCCCCCTAATATCCCTCCTCCACTGCCACCGTTGTTGGGAGCTATAATTTATCTGACATGGTACAAAGTCCCAGTTCAACAACACTGCTCCCTACGAGGGATGGAGCTGACATCTTGAAATTTATTGTCTGGCTAGACCTGGCAAATTCCTTGCAGTGCACTGTGTAAGGCAGGGGTGGCCAAACCTGTCCTCAAGATCTACCAACGGTGCATGTTTTCCAGGCAACCTGAGGATCTATAGTAGGAATGAATGCAGCAGGTTTGAAAATGTGACCGTTAGTATTGACTACAGATGTGCAGCAGCTAGGTGATCTGGAAAACATGGATCGTTGGTAGATCTCGAGGACCGGTTTGGCCACAAACATCCCCACAAATGGACATGTATGTCAAAGCATGGAGAGTGTACCAACTAATCTTTCATTTTTACAGGCTGTGTTTAAAAAATGAAAGGAGCTGATAGGATGTTACTTTCTCTCTGTCCACTTTATCGGTCTTTAAGCTTTTTATACATATGCATACATGCTCTATTATTTATATACTATACTTATTTACAGTTTCTTATATAGTGCAGCATATTCCATTGCAATCACAATTGGGAACAGTGATAAAACACACTGGGGAAAATTTACTAGGATGTGTATTCTACTTCACATGTGATGTTGCTATGGGCAACCAATTAGATCCTGTCTACTATCTTCTAGAGCAGGGCTGGGCAACACCGGCCCTCCAGATGTTAATGAACTACACATCCCAGGATGGTTTGCATTAGTTTTGCTATGTGGCAATGCTGGAACTGATGCAAGGCATGCTGGGATGTGTAGTTCATCAACATCTGGAGGGCCGGTGTTGCCCAGCCCTGTTCTAGAGGGTGCTAAATAAATAAGAAAGTAGATTCTGATTGGTTGCCCATAGCAACATCACATGTGAAGTAGAGTACACATCTTAGTAAATTTCCCCCAGTGGGTAGTAACAAACCTGTTACGCCTGTGCTCAGACCACAGGTATAGGGGATGGCTGGTAGTGGAAACGTGGAGCTTTAATGAGGGAACTGTGCATGCCAGAGGTGACAGGAGCTAGACATGACCACAGAAGTAAAAAATAGAAGTCTTTATTGACCGCACAGGATAACAATTGAAAACTTTGCAGAAATGCAGTGGCAGGTAATCACAGATAGCAGAATATATGCATTACTGATAAAGGCAGAGTAGCTGCAGTGTAGGAACACTGATGAAGTCCAGTATTATATAGCACACACTGGTGCAGTACAACTGTACTGATGGAGTCCAGAGCACATACAAATACTGGTATAGCTGGTGCAGTACATCTGTACTGTTGGAGTCCAGAGTAAACACAGTAATGCAATTATGACAGCAACTGGGCTGGGATTTACTGACCACTGTTGAGCTTGAGGATGCTACGGAAGCTGGGTCATGCCAGGATGTCACCGATGATGGAGGATGTCAATGAACTGCGCCGCTGGTTGTGAGTATAGATGAGGTAGATAATTGGCGATGAGTAGCACTGAAGGAGCCCCAATGGAGATGAGAACAAATGTTGGAGACACCGATGTTGAACTGGATCGATGGTGGAGCACGATGGTATGCTGGATCGATTGCAGAGCACCAATGGTGAGCTGGGTCAATGGTGGTGCACCGATAGTGAGCTGGATTGATGCCAGAGCTCTGATGGTAAGGTGGTATGATGGCGGAGCACCGATGGATCCAGGCAGCTGCTTGCAGGAGATGATACAGGACCTGAAAGGAGCGGAGTCCTCAGGAACAGGTACCTGGAACGGGAGTGGTTCTAAATCCCGGTGGTCGGAATCCCGGCGCTCAAAATCCCAACGCCGGAACCCCGACAAGGGGGGGACGTGGATCGCCCACCCTTGCGGGCTCGCTGCGCTCGCCACACAGCGGGCCCGGTGCCTCGCTATGCTCGGCACACTAATTTATTCTCCCTCTATGGGTGTCATGGACACCCACAGAGGGAGAAAGTGTCGGGATTTTGGCGGTCGGAATTCCGGCATTGGGATTTTGAACGTCAGGATTCTGACCGCCGGGATTGTAACTGCATCCCCCTGAAATGCAGCATAGACACAGACACACACCTTGCAGGTAATACACTCAGGATGAGATCAGTAGCACTGGCAATTGGCCTTACTTGCCCAGCATAGATATAGGGAGGAGTAGAAGCAGATTGGCTGGGTAATTAGCCAGACTTAGGGATCGACAGGGTTGGCGGTAAATGGACCATGTGACAGGGAAAGACATGGCTGCTACCATGTCTGGGAAAGTCGGGAAGCATGCTTGTTTGGCACATGGTCTGAGGCCTACAGTAATGGTGACGGCTGCAGCAGGCTGAAGCTGGGCATCAGGGATGACAAGCAGGGAGTGCAGCCGTGGAAATGATGTCATACACTGCGGGCTGATCGGACACATCGCTGATAGAAGCCATGTCTAGAGCGCAGCACCAGTCTTCTTAGGCATCTGGATGATAAATATGCCTGTTGTAATACCTGGATCATGACAATACCTACATAGAGGTGGGGGGCACCTTCAGTTAGAAACACATATATACATAAAGAGGGGTATTCAGTGCGGCCTGTTCCCTGAGGCAAGGTTCACTCGCCGTCTGCCTCCTCGCCTGTTCCCTGAGGTGACCTAACAGCAGCGAGTGTGGCCATTAAAATGGCGAGGCTCACCACAAAATGTGGCGGACTCGCCTCGCCGCACAACCCCCTCGCCAGTGGCATTTGATACCGCCAGTGGCGGATTCAGGGGGCACCCGGGCACCCCCCCCCCCCCATTTCATTTTGTATCTGAGGACCAGGGCTTTCCAACGAGCCCAGCCCTGGGTCTCTATCCCCCCGGGAACTGGAGATATCGCCTGACAAAGATGTAACGTTTTTTCCCCATAGGATAACATGGGAACCGTCAATTCCAACCCCCACCCAGTGGTTGATCTCATTCAATTCCAAATCTCTGGGCCTTCAATATGATATCAGTCTGGTCCATATCGGTCAATCGGTTCCAGAGATATTGCGTGTAAACCAATTTTTTTATTTTTGAAATGTAATTTCATAGCTGTTCATGTTCTTTGAGGGCAGATTACTCTGCAACCAAACGTTCCAGTTTCACTGGACCAAAACCATTCAAAGCCCACTCAAAAGTTCTTCAATATGATACTTATCTCATGTAAATGGGTCAGTTGGTTCCGAAGATATAGCCGGTTAAATGAGATAACTGGTTAAAGGGGGAAGGGGTGTTTTTCTCTCCCCCTCACACCAGAAAATGCAGGGACTAGGCTGGTGTAAAAGGGACCAACCTGGGAATGCTTTTTTTGGTGTGAAAGGGGTATTATTTCAAATAGCCGGGACCTGCAGTGCTCTGAATACAGCCAGGCTCTGCCACTATCAGTGGCTATCACTTCTGCCTGGTGGCGGCTGTCCCCCATTTACCGTGAGCATGTATTCCCCCTTGGCAATGAGCATGTAATCCCACATGGCAACGAGCATGGATCTTCTGGCAATGAACATGGAGCCCTTGGCAATGATCATGTAGATAAGCAGCACTTACGTAGTATAATTTTTAATAGGCATTATGGTGTTTGGCATAATACATAATGGACATAATGGGTGTGGTATGGGACTCCGACAGTCGGGATCCCGACGTCGGGATCCTGACTGCCCGGAGTCAGACAGCATGGTGAGCGCAAAAAAAGCCCCTTGCGGGCACGGCGGCTCGCTACGCGAGCCACCTATTCTATTCTCCCTCTATGGGGGTCGTGGACCCCCACGAGGGAAAATAGCGGGTGTCCGTCGGGCACCCGGCTGTCGGCATTTTGACAGTTGGGATCCCGACGTCGGGTAAATGACTGTCGAGATCCCGACTGTCGGGATCCCGACTGTCGGGAACCCGTCCGGCACCCGGACATAATGGCGTGTAACTTAATGTGTAATGGACATTATGGTGTAAATGTTTAATGCGCGCCTTTGGTGGACAATGTCCCTGTTTATGAAGCGTATTGTGAATTTTGGCTCAATCCATGTGGCATCATGTGGCATTATGTGAAATTTGGCTCTTTCTATTGGGCATCATGTGTAAGGGGCAAGTATAATGGGGTCTAGTATTTTGTTGCCTTCGGCGCGCGCACAACTACATCCTTCACTTTTGTCGCCATGGTGGGCCTGCATACTTTAAATGCCAGAGCCTATTTTTAATCCCATTCCCACCCTCTCTCTGCTGCTCTCTTAGCATGTACACTGGCACCACTAACACTGCCCCTCCCCCACCAAAAGCCTCTTTTATCATGGTGCCCCCCCTGTCATTTTATCCTGGATCCGCCCCTGGATACCGCTAAAAGTGGGGTTGTTATGTAGTTTAGGACCACCAGAGCAGAGGCACCTTGGTGTGACTGATAACTGGTTGGGTAAGTGAGGTACGCTGGCAAGAAAACAATTTATGATTCAGCGCCTCACATACTTACCACACGACTTTCCATCACCGTCCTACACATAGGATGGTGTCTTTCTTTTAAACACATATGGCGCCACCTTTTTCACATTTTGAATATATGTGAGATCACTTCTCTCTACACCTTGGAGCAAAATACTTCAGGACCGTACCAAAGAAACTGTTACAAGCTTTTACACCAATTGATTTAACGTGAGTCTCGGTACGCTCCATTGAAATATTCCACCCCATCTTTAAACAGGTTTTTTTTTGTCATTTTAAAATAAGGCACAAATTTAATTTATTGTTGTGTATCATAATTTTTCTTTTGGTGATCGGAGATCCTTCATCATGATTGAACACCACCAGCTTTTGGGAAAGACTGCACTTCACTAAAAGCACACTGTTTTAAAGCCATAAGTACCCATTGCGCCTTTTTGTCTATGTTCAAATTTTTTGTCTAGTTGTATATTTGGAAGTGTAGGTGACACAGGCTGTAGGACACTGCCACTCACAGGAGGGACAGCGGGACAGTTTCCAAATAGCAGGACTGTTCCGCTGTAATCAGGACAGTTTGGAGGTATGTATTTGCTTACTCAATTGTTACAATTTGGGAAAATTCACACAAAAGACTAAGGGGAGATTCTCTAAACTAAAAATGCGGTAAAAACCCCGACCCACCGCTGCCCCGCACCGATCCCCCCTCACCTGTGTTCAGGCAGCTCAGAGCTGTGCTGCCCGGACCTGTGACCTCCTCCTCCCTGCACTATGATCCTCTTCCGGGTGCAGGGTGGAGGAGAGCCCAGGCTATCACTTCTGCCTGGTGGCGGCTGTCCCCCATTTACCGTGAGCATGTATTCCCCCTTGGCAATGAGCATGTAATCCCACATGGCAACGAGCATGGATCTTCTGGCAATGAACATGGAGCCCTTGGCAATGATCATGTAGATAAGCAGCACTTACGTAGTATAATTTTTAATAGGCATTATGGTGTTTGGCATAATACATAATGGACATAATGGGTGTGGTATGGGACTCCGACAGTCGGGATCCCGACGTCGGGATCCTGACTGCCCGGAGTCAGACAGCATGGTGAGCGCAAAAAAAGCCCCTTGCGGGCACGGCGGCTCGCTACGCGAGCCACCTATTCTATTCTCCCTCTATGGGGGTCGTGGACCCCCACGAGGGAAAATAGCGGGTGTCCGTCGGGCACCCGGCTGTCGGCATTTTGACAGTTGGGATCCCGACGTCGGGTAAATGACTGTCGGGATCCCGACTGTCGGGATCCCGACTGTCGGGAACCCGTCCGGCACCCGGACATAATGGCGTGTAACTTAATGTGTAATGGACATTATGGTGTAAATGTTTAATGCGCGCCTTTGGTGGACAATGTCCCTGTTTATGAAGCGTATTGTGAATTTTGGCTCAATCCATGTGGCATCATGTGGCATTATGTGAAATTTGGCTCTTTCTATTGGACAGCCGCCACCAGGCAGAAGTGATAGCCTGGGCTCTCCTCCACCCTGCACCCGGAAGAGGATCATAGTGCAGGGAGGAGGAGGTCACAGGTCCGGGCAGCACAGCTCTGAGCTGCCTGAACACAGGTGAGGGGGGATCGGTGCGGGGCAGCGGTGGGTCGGGGTTTTTACCGCATTTTTAGTTTAGAGAATCTCCCCTTAGTCTTTTGTGTGAATTTTCCCAAATTGTAACAATTGAGTAAGCAAATACATACCTCCAAACTGTCCTGATTACAGCGGAACAGTCCTGCTATTTGGAAACTGTCCAATATACATAAATGGGGTACAGTCCGAAAGAAGATAAATACAAGCATGCACAGAATTCGACCAGTGAGGTAAGAAAGAAGTGAAATTATGTCAGTCTCAATAACTGGTATGAGTAGATCATCTTTTCCTCAGTCGGATATCGGGGTGTACTGTTAACAAAATGGTTCCTAGATAGGTAACTTTACATTCAATAAAAATCAACAGGGGGGGGGGATTCGAAGAGAGTGTAGTTGGTGATAAGGAAACAATTCCTGCGGGACATCCAGGAGAGTTTATCCAGCGAAAAGCAGACATTTTCTATGTCAATCTTTCATCGCTACGTGAGCTAGAGCAGTGTGTATGTTACTTGTTCAATCTATAACCATCTGGAGGTCCAGAGTCTCTAGAATTTTGTTCTGAGTGGCCAAGGATTTAGTCCGAATATAAGGTTCCCATTTCTTTAAAAATGAATGCGTTATTGAGTGCAGTAGTGCAAGCAGGAGTCTAAGGGGCCTAGGCTGAAAGCTGAGGGTCCCCTCTTTCCATGGGTACAAGAATTAAAAAAATCGGGCCTTGGGAACCGGAGATATCTGACTTCAAAGCAGTGGTCCCGTCCAAGCCTGTTAATTGCTCTTCCCAGTTAGATATTTCAGGTTCTGTCTGACTTATAGTTTTTCTAGGGGTATATTCCAAAAGATGGGACTCTCCCCCTTTGAGGGACACTAGTATCTTGTCTCTACTGAGATATCAGCCTTCCAGCAGCTGGTTACTGCTCCAGCTCCACACACAGTGGTGTAGCTAAGTTTTTGGCGCCCCCCCCGCTGAAAGTTTTGGGCGCCCCCAATGCCCCGCCGCCAAGCAATTCATACCCCCCCCCGCCCATGCAAACCCCCCCCAATCCCCCGCAGCCTTACCTATCGCGCTGGTCCCGGCAGCTCCGTTCTTCTGCTGAGGACCACCATAAAATGGCCGCCCCCATACAGTAGACAGTTTCAGAGAACACTGTGCTATATGGGGGTGGTCATTTTGTGGTGGTCCTCAGCAGAAGAACGGAGCCGCCGGGACCAGCGAGATAGGTAAGTCTGCGGGGGATTGGGGGGGGTGTAACTATAGCACCGCAGCCCCCGGCGCCCCCACATGCACAGCGCCCCCCCACGGTGGCGGGGGCTGCGGTGCTATAGTTACGCCGCTGTCCACACACCTGGTATGTAGTTTTATATTCTTGTTGGCAGATTGCTCTGCCTCCTGAACTCTGATCCCCAATACCATTTGGTAGGTGGGATTCTCTAGTTTTTAATTCCTTTAAAATCTAAAAAATCTATTTCCGGGAACTGGAGATATCTGCAGTCAAGCAATCTGTCCTCCCACCAGAAAATTATGAATAATAAGCCCACTCCACTATACACCCCTCCTCTGCGTATTAAACATCCTCTACCACCCTGGAAGTTATGTATCAGGGCCCCTTCATTCAGCCCAATGCCCCCTTCTCCCACCCCATCTCCCACCATCTGTGCAGTAAAGGGGTAATTAGTGGAAATTACTGATTCAGGCCTTACATGCTGAGTGGTTGATATAATACCCTCTACCACCCGCGGGACATCAAAGCTTCCCCTACCGCTGGAGGATCGGTCGGGGCCACAATACATTGCTATGCCCAGGGGTCTACACTGCTGTTGACACCCCTGCATGTGTGATAATTATATATATATATATATATATATATATTATTTTTATTATTATTATTATTATTTTTTATATACAATTGGTCTATCTATAATACTTTAACTGACCCGGCATATACTGGGTCACATAAGTGTCCATCTCCGTGCTTTTCTTCGCCCGTCTGGAAACCCCCTTCTGAAAATCCTGCGTTTGCCCCTTGGGTGGAGTGAATATTGTTGTATCTGTCGAAAGTCATATAACTATTCAACATGTCCTCTACGTCTGTTAAGTTAGGTTTATGATTGTTGATCCATGACTTTAATATAGCCTTTTTTGCCACTGTGAACAAAATTGTCAAGAATGGAATGAGATATCATTGGCTATTATTTAGTTGCCAAGTGTCAAAATTAAGAAACAATACCGGTATGGGGTGGAGTCTAACTTTTAATGAGAGGGTCATATCTATGTAGTGTATAATTTTGAACCAGAACTTTTTTATGTATCCACAGGTCTAAAAGTTGTGGGAGAGGGATGCTGAGTGATAGCCGCATTTTAGCCACCTGCCCGTCTCATTGGGGTCAAAAGTAGCTTTGCTTTTTCTGTGACAAAAAGGCTCTATGAATTGTTTTGTCATGTGTCTCTTGTAAGGCAGCAGATTGAAGAATTTTGATAGAAGATTCATAATATTATTTTTTTCCAAAACAATTTTTATTCAATTTTGTCAATATATAAAATAACATGTACATTTCAATAATGTTGTACATTTTTGAACATTGGTGAATAAAGAATAATAAATCATCAATTCAGGTCTGAGGTACTGTCATTTCACATAAATCCGAATATAAATGTCTCAAGGCTTCTACACAAGATATTCTCATTTTCGTGACAGTTGTCGCCCATTCTTATCCCTTCTCTACCCCCTTTATCTTAAGTAGCAATCATCCAAAGGCATGTACATGAGACTTCAATATTGCATTGGATTCACCAATAATCCTAAACATTGTCACACAGTAGAGCTAAATTCTATCAACATTTCAAAAACCCCATAGCTGTAAATTCCCTATCCCCCTCCCTCCCACAATCCGGACTCGGTGCGTCTTAACCATCCGTTAATGATCTAAGCAGGTACCAGGTTGTGCCTTCAAATATTTTCATAACATGTTTCCGCGCATCTTCCTCCAATGAGTTTATATATATTCCCCATTTGGCATGGAATTTTTTAACGCCTTCCTCTACCATAGGCAGGGTAGCCCTTCTATCAAAATATAACAGCTGTGTCAATGCTGCTTTAACATCTTGTAAGAAAGGGGGAGATGAGGTGGTCCAGTTGCATAAGATAACTTTCTTAGCCACTGTTAAAATTATAGTAAGCAATAGGACTAATTCAGTTTTTCGGCCATGTATGTTCCAGTTGGAGAAATTTGCACACAACATCGCCAGAGGATCTTTAGTAAGGTGTAGGCCACATACGGTATTAATATACATCATTACTTTGTCCCAAAACTTTCTAATTTTCCCGCAGTCCCACATATGATGGAAAAATGTAGCATTGGAGCCCTTACATTTAAGACATATCCCCAATTCTCCCGGAACAAAATATTTTCTCTGAGCTTGTGACATGTATGCCCTATGCAATGTTTTGATATGAACCTCTTACAGAATGGCTGACTGGAGCACTTTCAATGTTTTTTCTATATGCTTATGCAGCATCTCTTCCGAAGTCACCCCAGGAATGTCTGCCTGCCATTTATGTACCATAGCAGTCCAAACTGCCTCTGGCGAAGCCGGCAAGACGTCACCATACAGATGGAGCCGGGCTCCCTCTTGCTGACAAATCGCCAGACTGTCACTGCTGGCGATCCGCCAGCAGCCCGGCTCTCCATCTGACTGAGACGCGTGTGCGTCTCACGCGCGTCTCAGTTTCTGTGCGGCGACGGGACCCTGTCTGTCTCTGCTTCAGGGAGATGGACAGGGTTAGGGGGGGTGCGGTGAGGCGGTGGGGACCCCGGGTGACCGCCGACAAACCGGCGGGGACCCGGGGGAACCGTGCGAATGGGGATACTTTCGCAGATACAGATGGCGGGTAGTGGCGGCTGGCGTCGCCATCGCCATCCCCTGCAAAGACAAGCCACGCTCCATCTGTGTGTGTGTGTATATATATATATATATATATATATATAGTAGGTTGGTGCGCTCGGCACTCCGGACGATAGGTCAATTTACCTTGGTGCCTTCCCAGTAATTTAGATATGTCCTGCAGATTCCTTTGGCTCTTGAATTTGAGCTTGAGGAAATAAGGCGGCACTCCAAGGGTTTAGGTAAAATGTAAAAAAAGTTTTATATAGACATAGTGATAATAAAGGACATCTACGACGTTTCAAGGCCCACTGGCCTTTTCATCAGGCTGCTGTCCAAAGTGCAATGTGTGCTGTGCAAAAACTCGTTTTTGCACAGCACACATTGCACTTTGGACAGCAGCCTGATGAAAAGGCCAGTGGGCCTTGAAACGTCGTAGATGTCCTTTATTATCACTATGTCTATATAAAACTTTTTTTACATTTTACCTAAACCCTTGGAGTGCCGCCTTATTTCCTCAAGCTCAAATTCAAGAGCCAAAGGAATCTGCAGGACATATATATATATATATATATATATATTTAGAGTTTATTGATATTGACCCATGCGGAGTATGTATCTATGAATAATATATTGCCCTGGACCTGCTGTGGAACGTGGAGCAACCCCGCTAATCAAAACGGCAGTACAATATCCCCCTCCAAAACTTTGTGTGTATAGGAGCTAGATCCTTGGAGAAAGTCCAAGATGTACCTCATGAAGAATGCCTGACTGAAAGCAAAAACATTTGGTATTCCCAACCCCTTTGGGTCTGCCTTTCTAAGGTATACTTTGTGTCTAGAGATACATGTTTTTTTGCCCTGCCATAGAAAAGAAAAGAAGGCCTTATTAATTTTTAGTAAGTCATGTTTAGGAATCTGTATCAGGAGCATTTGGATACAGTATGATAATTTTGGGAATACTATTGCCTGTAAGACCATAGCTCTTCCCAACAATGAGAGCGGTAGTAATCTCCACACATCTAGCAATCTCATTATGTCGACAATGATAGGGGAATGGTTGGATTGATACAGGTCTTTGGTATTGCCCGGGATATTTATGCCTAGGTATTTAATTGCTTTAGTATTAAGCCTAAAGGGGGATGTAATATGTGTAGGAAGTTCAGCTACCTGAGGCCCTAGTACTTGCAGAATCTCTGACATGGAAATGTATCTTATATCCCGCGAAAGACCCAAATTCATCTATAGTTTTCCTAATGGTAAATTCAGGTAGGTTAGACACAAATAAGAGCATATCATCCGCAAATAGGCTGACCTTTAATTCCACAGATCATAATGTGATACCCCTGTATTGCTGGTTCGCAATTTTCAGGAGAAACGAGACGTACATCCTCCCCCTCTGCCACCCACCCGCCCAACTGACAAGCAGCTATCAGACCAGCACAGAGAGTTCTGTGGGTCTGTCTGAGATGTCATAAAGGTCCTGCTGATCAATGGGCAGCTCTCTGATTGGCTGCTGTATTTGATTGACAGATTGAAGCTGGCAGCTGATTGGCTGTCTAGCGTAAAGTGCATTACACACACCCCTGATGGTACCACTGGCTAAGACTCCACCTCAGCTCATTGAGTAGTTAAAAATGTAGAACAATTGATGGATACAAGCAGGCAGGCCGGCCATTTTGGAACGCTCATTGGACTTGTTTAATGCAATGCACCTTTGTATATTCATATGCATTCGCTTCATGCTGTAACGATGCATCAAATTAGATAGTAACCATCCGTTTTTATTCCTGTGTCTATAAAACTGGAAATTCGTTTTGTTTATACAAGACGTCGTCTGGGATTCCAGCAGGGCTTCAAACTGGTTTTTGGCCTGTAGATAATTATTTTTATGTATCGGGGTGGGGGATGCGCTAAAAGCAGCATATTTAGATGTTAACAGCTCCTGGGCTCTGATTAGATCTATCGACCTCTCTTTACGATATTTTTTCATAAATGAAATAATCTCCCCTCTGATCACTGCCTTGGCCGCCTGCCACTTCAGTAGTGTATCTGTATTATGTTCCTCATTATTATGTTGATACTCCATCCACTTGGCCTCCAAGGCGTCTCTAAATGTCTTTGAGGATGCCAGGTATGAAGAGAACCGCCACTGGCGATGTGTCCCAACATTCAGGGCCGTCTCTACTATTGTCCATATCATGGAGTGATCCGACAAACAGATCGGTTCCATACTTGCCTCGAGCAAACGACTGCAGAGGCCCGTGGATAGAAGTATGCAATCGATCCGCGATAATGTCCCATGAGCAGCTGAGAGACAGGAATAGTCCCTGTCAGTGGGGTGCAACAGCCTCCAACTATCCACCAAATGAAGCTGGGATGAAAGCTCCCCTATACCCAGTGTGGGTCTTGTGGGCTGTCGCTTGGGTCTGGAAGACTTACCTAATGACGGTTCCGCTACAATACTAAAATCCCCCCCCCCCCCATGACAAGGCGGGAGCCAGCATGAGGGTACAACTTTGTTAATAAACTAGCAAATAATTTTTTGGAGTATATGTTGGGTGCATATAAATTGCACAAAATAAACTGTTCTCCATGTATTAACATCTCCACTATCACAAAGCGCCCTTCTGGGTCCTTAACCCCTTACCGACGCAGCCTGTTTTTGCCTTCCTGACAGCGCCCTTTTTTTCAAATCTGACATGTATCACTTAAGTGGGGATAACTTTTTTTTGCTTTTACTTATCCCAGTGATTTTGAGATTGTTTTCTCGTGACACATTGTACTTCAAGTTAGTGGTAAATTTTGGTCGATACAGTCTGTGTTTTTTTGTGAAAAATACCAAAATGTCGTAAAAAAATTAAAAATTTAGCAATTTGCAAAATGTTAAATTTTCTGCTTGTGAGACAAATAATCATACCACTCAAAATAGTTAATAACTAACAAAGACCATATGTATACTTTATGTTTCCATCATTATTTCAACCTCCTTTTAATTTTTTGGGACACTAGGAGGCTTAAAATATGAATAGCAAATTCTCAAATTTTCAAGAAAATTTCAAACACTGATTTTTTTAGGGACCAGTTCAGTTCTGATGTGACTTTGAGGGACTTGTATGTGAGACACCCCCATAAATGATGCCATTTCAAAAACTGCACCCCTGACAGTATTCAAAACAGCATTTTGGAAGTTTGTTAACCCTTTAGGTGTTTCACAGGAATTAAAACAAAGTGTAGGTGAAATTTCAAAATTTCATTTTTTTAGCAGATTTTCAATTTTAATACATTTTTCTAAGGAACACAGTAGATTTTACTAGAGAAATGTGACTAAAAATTGATTCCCCTAATTCTTTTGTTTTCATAAATATCCTATATGTGGCCCTAGTGTGCACGTTGACCAAACCAAAGGCTTCATAATAGAAGGAGCACCTACTTGATTTTGGAGCCTCCTTTTTATGAGATTATTTTTTAGGCACCATGTAGGTTTCTAGGCACCATAAGATGCTAAAAGTTAGGAACCCCCCCACAAGTGACCCCATTTTGCAAACTACACCCCTCAGGGAATTCATCTAGGGGTATAGTGTACATTTCAAACCCCCAGGGGTTTCACCAATTTTGGTACAACTGGGCTGGGAAAATGAAAAATTACATTTTTTTACACAAAAATGCAGTTCTGGCTCAAAATTTTTAATTTTCACAAGGAATGAAGGAGACAAAGCACCCCAAAATCTGTGCCGCAATTTCTCCCGAGTACGGCAATGCCTCATATGTGACCAAAAAATACCATTTGGGTGCATGGCAGGACTCAGAAGGGAAGGAGTGATATTTGGATTTTGCAGCACAGATTCTGGTGGAATGAATGGTGGGTGCTATGTCGCATTAGCAAGACCCCCGAAGCACCAATACAGTGGAACCCCCCCACAAGTGACCCCATTTTGCAAACTACACCCCTCAGGGAATTCATCTAGGGGTATAGTGTACATTTCAAACCCCCAGGGGTTTCACCAATTGTGGTACAACTGGGCTGTGAAAATGAAAAATTACATTTTTTACTCAAAAATGCAGTTCTGGCTCAAAATTTTTCATTTTCACAAGGAATGAAGGAGACAAAGCACCCCAAAATCTGTGCCCCAATTTCTCCCGAGTACGGCAATGCCTCATATGTGACCAAAAAATGCCATTTGGGTGCATGGCAGGACTCAGAAGGGAAGGAGTGATATTTGGATTTTGCAGCACAGATTCTGGTGGAATAAATGGTGGGTGCTATGTCGCATTAGCAAGACCCCCGAAGCACCAATACAGTGGAAACCCCCCACAAGTGACCCCATTTTGCAAACTACACCCCTCAGGGAATTCATCTAGGGGTATAGTGTACATTTCAAACCCCCAGGGGTTTCACCAATTGTGGTACAACTGGGCTGTGAAAATGAAAAATTACATTTTTTACACAAAAATGCAGTTCTGGCTCAACATTTTTCATTTTCACAAGGAATGAAGGAGACAAAGCACCCCAAAATCTGTGCCCCAATTTCTCCCGAGTACGGCAATGCCTCATATGTGACCAAAAAATACCATTTGGGTGCATGGCAGGACTCAGAAGGGAAGGAGTGATATTTGGATTTTGCAGCACACATTCTGGTGGAATGAATGGTGGGTGCTATGTCGCATTAGCAAGATCCCCGAAGCACCAATACAGTGGAACCCCCCCACAAGTGACCCCATTTTGCAAACTACACCCCTCAGGGAATTCATCTAGGGGTATAGTGTACATTTCAAACCCCCAGGGGTTTCACCAATTTTGGTACAACTGGGCTGTGAAAATGAAAAATTACATTTTTTTTACACAAAAATGCAGTTCTGGCTCAACATTTTTCATTTTCACAAGGAATGAAGGAGACAAAGCACCGCAAAATCTGTGCCCCAATTTCTCCCGAGTACGGCAATGCCTCATATGTGACCAAAAAATACCATTTGGGTGCATGGCAGGACTCAGAAGGGAAGGAGTGATATTTGGATTTTGCAGCACAGATTCTGGTGGAATAAATGGTGGGTGCTATGTCGCATTAGCAAGACCCCCGAAGCACCAATACAGTGGAACCCCCCCACAAGTGACCCCATTTTGCAAACTACACCCCTCAGGGAATTCATCTAGGGGTATAGTGTACATTTCAAACCCCCAGGGGTTTCACCAATTGTGGTACAACTGGGCTGTGAAAATGAAAAATTACATTTTTTACACAAAAATGCAGTTCTGGCTCAAAATTTTTCATTTTCACAAGGAATGAAGGAGACAAAGCACCCCAAAATCTGTGCCCCAATTTCTCCCGAGTACGGCAATGCCTCATATGTGACCAAAAAATACCATTTGGGTGCATGGCAGGACTCAGAAGGGAAGGAGTGATATTTGGATTTTGCAGCACACATTCTGGTGGAATGAATGGTGGGTGCTATGTCGCATTAGCAAGACCCCCGAAGCACGGTGAAATGATAAACCTAATAATCCATAGATGTGTGGTATATTTTAAAGCACTCCTTCATACATAGGCCAGGTTTGTCGGGGCAAGTTTCACAGTGGAAAATAGTTTGCTTTCGTATTCCCTTTTTATAGCAAACTTTGCACCTTTTTTGTGTCCTGCCCTTTTTTCCAGTGGAGGGGATTTCGTTAGGAAAATGCTGCCCTGATACAATACGGGGGCCAGTACTAGAAGTACTGGGGCCAGTACTAGAAGTACTGGGGCCCTCTGCCTGCTAGTTCCCAAATATTAGGCCCTTTATGACTTCCTCTTGAAAGTGCATAAATGTCCCCGTCTGGCTGGTAGAATGGAATAGTACGTAAGCGTTATACAGTGCCATCTGGATGATATACACGGCCAGCTTCTTATACCATACTTTTGTTTTCCGCAGGGCACTGTACGGCTTCAGTACCTGATCTGAAAGATCCACTCCGCCCATGTACTTATTGTAATCTAGGATACAAATAGGTTTTGAGGTGTGGGTACTGGTACCTCGTACAGGGACGGAGGTGGTACTGTCTCCGTGAATTGTTGTCAGTATAAGGACATCCCTCTTGTCCTTATATTTGACCAACAACATATTTTCGGTGCATATTCCCCTGCTTTCACCCTTTCTCAGTAATTGGGCAATGTGCGTTTTTGGGAGGCCTCTTTGGTTCTTGCGCACAGTACCGCAAGCTGCTGTACCTCTTGAACCAAGGGCCTTAAACAGGGGGATGCTGGTGTAAAAGTTATCCACATAGAGGTGATAACCCTTATCCAGGAAGGGGTGCACTAAATCCCAGACAATCTTTCCACTAACACCTACGAGGGAGGGGGGCATTCTGGCGGTTCAATTCTTGTGTCCTTCCCTTCATATACCCTAAACCTGTGGGTGTACCCTGAGGTACTTTCGCACAGCTTATACATTTTTATGCCATACCTTGCCCTCTTATTGGGAAGGTACTGGCGGATTTTAACCCTTCCTTTAAAATGTATAAGTGACTCGTCTACACAAATGAATTTTTGGGGGATGTGCATTTCAGCAAATTTGGCGCTGAAATGATCAATGACCGGCCTGACTTTGAATAGCCGGTCAAAGGTGGGATCATCTCTGGGTGGGAACTGTGCATTATCGCTGTAATGCAAAAATTTAAGGATCGTCTCAAAACGAGTCCGGGTCATGGCCATACGATGAAGTGGGGTGCTGTACAGAACATCTGTACTCCAATATTGCCTAATTTCTGGCTTTTTAACTATGCCCATATGTAACACCAGACCCCAAAACGTCATCATCTCTACTGCATCTACAGGGGTCCACCTAGCAAATGATGACGTGGGGTTTTGGGCAATAAACTGCTGGGCATATAAATTACTTTGGTCCACCATTAAATTTATAAAATCATCAGAGAAAAAGACTTTGAAAAAGTCAATTTCTTTGAGGCCTGTAGTATCAAATTGGATTCCTGGGTTGGCCAAAAACTCAGGAACCTGGGGCTCAAAATTGTCTGGTGGTGGGGTCCATACGAGATCAATCATTGGGGGGGGGTCTCAGCTGCTCTACGGGGGCGTCTTTGAGGGGGTCCCTCATCACTAGAGGAGGAAGAGGAGCTTAAGGCGAATGCAAATTCATCGCTTGCATTACTGGTTGTGTCAGTGTCAGAGGCAATAAGGGCATATGCCTCCTCCGCTGAAAACAGTCTTTGCGATGATTGGGACATTTTTATTATTTTTGTGTAGGCGTGTATAGTGTAGGGGGGGGTACAAACTTTATTTCAACACGGGGGGTATGTAGTGTGTATGTAGTGCTTTAACACGTGTAAGTTAAAAGAAAAAAAAAAAGCTCCTGCGCCAAAAATTGAGCACAGATGTTGGTCAGTAACGTCCATCACTGATCAGCGCTCAGCAGGCACAGGACACCCACAAAAGCACCGTGGGTGTAAAAAAATTTTAAAAAAAAAGACTCCACAGCAAATTAAAAAAACTTCTGATGAGTCAAAGACAACAGGAATTTGATCCCAAAAAAAAAAATTAGATAAAAAATGCTGATCAGTGATGTACGTCACTGATCAGCGCTCTGCGGCCACAGGACACCCACAAAATCACCGTGGGTGTAAAAAAAAATTGAAAAAAAACCCCCCACAGCACCCTCAAAAAAAAAACTGCTGATCAGTGATGCAACACTGATTAGCAGTGAGGGGCAGCAGGCACACAGCTGTGGGTGCAACCTGACAGGGTATATATAAAAAAAAAAACCTGCACCCCAAAAAAAAATGCTGATCAGTTAGTTTACACTGATCAGCACAAAAGGGGGGCAGCAGGGGGCAGCAGATACAAAATTATATCACACAATTTAAATCTCTGACACAATGACGCTGCTGCAGCAGCAGCAGCAGCACAAGCACCAGGAAGTCACAGCAGGAGCTGGCAGCACGGATGCCACCAACGCTGATCAGGTCAGTATAGGCACAGATGGGCACGGAGACCGCTCTGCACGCTGTTCCTGACCGGAATGGCGGCTGCAGGGCTGTCTCCGTTATTTCATTTGAGGTGAAATGGCTGTGATTGGTCCGTCGGTCCGACGGACCAATCACAGCCTTTGGGGGCAGGTGGGGTGAGGTGGGGTGACCACCAGTGACACCCTTACACCCGGTGGTGATTGGTGCTGTACTTAACAGCACCAATCACCACCGATCCCTGTGTCACCGGCGAACGTTATTCGCCGGTACACAGAGAACACTGTAATTGGCTGTTCACATTGAACAGCCAATCACAGCGATCGCCGATGGGTGGGGGCATCGCTGCCCCCCCTGGGCAATGAGGAAAGGTGTCTGCTGTCAGGGACAGCAGACATCGTCCCTCTGTCACCGCGTCTATAGACGCGGTGACAGTTTAATGGCATGACGTACATTTATGCCATGTGTCGGGAAGTACATCCCGACCATGACGTAAATATACGTCAAATGTCGGGAAGGGGTTAATAGTTTTAGTAACCACTGCTCCCAGTGTCCTACATGTTAGAACAGCCACCCCTCTAGCCTTAGAGGTAAAGGATGCGTAAGCCTCTTCCTTAAATCCTATAGCTCCCAGCTTATCATGTTCACCATCGGTAAGGTGGGTTTCTTGAAGTAAGACTATGTCTACCTTTTGTTTTCTGAGGTATAAAAGGAGTTTTTTCCACCGTATCGGGGAGTTGATCCCTCAAACCTTCCACGAGCACAACTTTATATTAGACATTTTATAACTACTATAAGGTATTCCCTAACCATTAACGCACCGAGTCCTGATTCCCACCCACCCACCCACCCCCCCCAATCCCCAACCTTAACCATGCTATGCATAGAAAAGAAAACAACATTTTTCCCTTCCCCACCCCCTCCCCCATAAGAAGAAAGAATTCCCCGGAGAGTAGCAATTCTCTCATGAACTTCAAAATATATCTTACTACTTAAGCGGCGAAGAGTGAGACAAATATATTGAGCTCCTCCCTCACCAACACAACTCTATTCGTAATTGCCTAACTTCCGTTAACGTCTACGCACCTGGATTAACGAGACTAAACCAGTCTCCCGGGCCACGTAGTTGGGCCGGCACCCCTAATATTAAGGAAAAACTTATAACATAACATATCACGTTCCCCATGGTGTCATATGCAAATCATTCTGAAAGCGTATAATACCACTACTAAACCTGAACTTATTCAGAAAGTAGAAAAATCAACTTGTGGTCAGTCCAATATCACTTTCATAGTGGGAGCTGACTCCCAGAACTTTTGCTCAGTTCCGTATAGCAACTGTAATATGAGCCCTATATGTCGCATACATCATATGTGTGTCTTCATGGCTGGGCAACATCTGCATTCTCCATCCGGAGGTATGCCCTCGCATCGGCCGCCGTAGAAAAATCCTTAAAGGAGTCCCCCTCAAAAACCCTAAGGCGGGCCGGGTAGAGTAGTGCGAACTTCCTTTTATCAGTGATTAGGTGAGAGCAAATGCTGGTGAACTCCTTTCTTGCCCTAGTCACCTCAGCGGAGTAGTCCTGAAACAAATGTAGCTTGTGACCCTCCCATTGGAGTGACTTCTGCTTGCACGAGTCTGTCCATAATGTCTCCTTATGTAAATAATTCAAGCATTTGAATATGGTGACTCTTGGTCTTACATTAACTCCCTCCTTTTCAGGCCCCAGCCTGTGGGCTCTTTCTATAACCATATCTGTACAGTCATTTTCCATTCCCAACAGGACAGGTAGAGTATTGCGAATAAAGTGGTGCAAGGCGGGACCCC
This sequence comes from Crinia signifera, assembly GCF_055691185.1. Classification (NCBI taxonomy): domain Eukaryota; kingdom Metazoa; phylum Chordata; class Amphibia; order Anura; family Myobatrachidae; genus Crinia; species Crinia signifera. Next base: position 193,999,268 of record NC_139218.1, read on the forward strand.
TTACTACCTCTGGGAGCCCCACCAGCCTAAGATTAGATCTTCTCGACTGATTTTCAAGGTCATCTACCTTATTAGTTAATGCATAGACAGATTTCTGAAGGTCAGCATTGTGAGCTTTCAGTTCCTGCACATCATGAAAAACTGCCCCAATTTGTGTCTCATTATGGGAGACCCTCTGTGTTAGCTGTGACATATGTGTCCTTTCAAGTCTGAAAAACTTCTGTGAAATGCCTCTGCCTGCTCTTTGAACATGGGGGCTATAGTTGCCTTTATGGCCCTCACCATGTTATTATATGCCGCAGTGTCTATCTCCTCCTGCCTTCTCCCAGGCCCTGTATCAGCCATTCAGGTGTGCCCTGCAGGGAAGATGTAGGTGAAGCTGAGGAGCCCCTGAGTACCTGCTGCTGTAAATGCTGGTGCTGGAATGGCTGTCCGGGCGTTTGCTGTGCCTCCATCAGGGTCCCGTCTGAGGCTGGGGATGGAGTTGCGGCCGCCATCTTGGGCTGCTGTGCCTGCGTCTTGGCTGTGGACCGGCAGTTCTGGCGCTTCGGCATGGGAGAGAAATATCACTCCATGCACCGTGCCCAACTCCCTCTGTGTTCCGCCGCCGACTGAGGTGCTGGGGGACCGCGATACGGCAAGGTAGGGGTGCCGCCCGCCTCGCCGCCCACGGAGCTCTGTCCTCACGCAGCCGTCCTGACTGGAGCCGGAACCGGAATACGAAGATTCATAATATTTAAATATATCTGTTGTCTGAATAAATGAAAAATCCCTCTTCCACTAATCCCTTGTTTTTTCTTGTAACACTAATAAAGATTTTTTCTGTAACTCTGTGTATATTAGTTTTGTTTTGAAGGTGTCATTTTGAATCTTGTTCACCCATGAGTGGAGCAGAGAGTGGAAAGATGTTATTATACTTGGTTGGTAATGAATTAACAAAGTGTTGCAGCTGTATTACTGAGAAGAGAGCATTGTTTGGAAGTCCAAATGTATCTTTAAGGGAGGAGAACGGTAGAATCTTTCCACCTGGATCGAACACCTGGGATATTAATTTCAATAATAGGGTTATTTATACCTGGAGGGAATAGTGGGTTGCCACATATAGGCATCCATTCCGTAGCTTTTGGGTCAAGGTCTTAGAGCAAATGAAGTGCCAAGCTTTGTGGATATCTTGGAACAGGGGGTTCTTATAAACATGTATTGGGATCTGTTTTTTGTGTAAATGGATTAAAGCTTTTAAGTGAGTACGGGAATAGAACGGCTTTGTCCAATTCATATAAGGAATACAAATCAGTCTCCTGTAACCAGCTCACTGCAAACCGAGCTAGGGGAGAGCAGGAATAATTTGTAATGTCCAGGAGTCCCAGGCCTCCATCGACCTTGGAAAGTTTAAACTTTGCAAGGGACATCTTTGGCTTTTTCCCATTCCATATGAATTTGGAGCAGGCCTGTGTCAGGGTTTTAACATCAGAGGGCATAATTTTGGTAGGTAGCATTTGCATTGGGTACATTATTCTCGGGAATATTACCGAATTTACAACCTCAGTTCTTCCCAGAAGGGAGAGGGGCAAGGTAATCCAATCCTGGAGTGTCTTCAGAATTTTAGATATTATCAAGGGGTAGTTCTTTTTGTATAAATATGATAATTTGTTTGGGATCTGTATGCTCAGATATTTTATGTGGGACGTTTGAAGTTTTATTGAGTGTAAAATATCATTAGGTGGGAATGATTTGTCTATATTGACCTTGTAGCCTGAAAAGCTACCAAAGGTTTGTAATGTTCGGAATATCAATAGAATGGCATGCTGTGGGTGTGACAGAAACATTAACATATCGTCCGCGAATAAGGATACACGGAAGTCGATGTGGCGAATTTAAATTCCCTGAAATTTAGGGGATTCTCTCAGATAAATAGCAAGTGGTTCCAGGGCCAGTGTGAACAGCAAAGGGGAGAGGGGGCAACCCTGTCTCGTCCCTCTTAGAATAGGGAATGGGTCAGACAGCATGCCATTGCATATAATTCAGGGAGATGCACCTTCATAAAGTGTTGAGATAAATCTTAGAAAGGTTTCTGGGAAGGAAAAGCGCCTAAGGGTATAATGAAGATGCTCCCAGTGTACCATATCGAAGGCCTTTTCCGCATCTAGAGATAAAATTGCTTTCGCGTCCTCCGACATAGCACACTGGGAAGCATTAACTGCCGCTAGTACACGTCTAATGTTGATAACAGAACTTCATCCCATTACAAAGCCTGTCTGGTCTATATGTATCAATTTAGGGAGAATTAGTTTGAGTCGTTCTGCCATTATTTTCATGAGTAGCTTGTAATCAATATTTAATAAAGATATTGGCCGATAGGAGCTGGGAATGGAGAGGTCTCTACCTGGTTTTGATAGCACTCTGAGTATGGCAGAATTAAAGTGACTGGGTATCGTACCGGATAATAGTATAGCATTAAATACATTTGTAAGAATCGGGACTAATTTTGGTGATAATAGTTTATAGTACTCTGGTGTCAGTCCATCTGGGCCAGGTGCTTTACCCATTTTAAGGTTAGATAGGGCCCGTGTTACTTCCTGATGTGTGATTTTCTGAGTAAGAAAGTTGGAATCTGTATCAGAGACTTGGGGTGACATTCTATGGGATGAGATAAATGCGCATATTTTTTATCGCACCACTTCGCCCTTTTTCAAATCGCAAGATTGGGCCGTTTTTCGCATATTTAATGAGATGCGAAAAACGGGCCAAATAGTGCAAATAGGTGCGAGGTGGTGCGATGTCTTTAGTCCTAAAAATCGCACGTTTGCAGGAAAGCGCAAATTAAAAAAAAAAAAAACGAGCACGGGGTCCCCTGCCCGAGCATAACCAGCCCCGGGCTCATTGAGCCGGTGCTGGTGACATAAAATTAGGGTCCCCGACAAATAGGGGTCCCCTTGATTTAATGAAACCAGCACCAGGCTCAAGGTCCGGCGCTGGTTCCCAAAATACGGGGGACAAAATGACTAGGGGTCCCCCATATTTTAAGAACCAGCACCGGACCCAACCAGCCAGCAGGGTAATGCCACAGCCGGGGGACACTTATTATATAAGGTCCCTCGGCCAAAGCATTATCCCCGTGGCTGGTCAGCATGGGCAGGGGTCCTGGGGAAGTGGGGACCCCCCCAATGAAGGGGTCCCCCCCTCCAGGACTTGCCAGCCCATGCTGAAAGTCCGGGGCTGTCCCCGATGCCCCTGGGCGGTGGGCATCGGGCTGATGGATTGTGTAAAAAAAGAAGATAAACTATTGTTTTCTACTGGCGAACTATGAGTCCCAGCAAGCCTACCCCGCATGCTGGGACTTGGAGAACCACAAGTCCCAGCATGCGGGGCATTAAAGGGCCCGCTGGCACTTGTAGTTCTACAGTACAAAAAATAGTTAAATAAAACACACTGACACCCTGAAAAATAAAAGTTTAATACACACATAACACACACACACTGATACGTACCTACCTTGAGCCCGTAGGTCGGTCCCTGGATCCTGGGTCCGGGCTCCGGGGCTCCAGGGCAGAAGAGTCCGGTTCCGAGGCCTTGGTCCTGGGGTTCCGGGGCTGGTCTGCGGTCCAGGATCCGATGGGACCAGGTGAGTAGGATTTCCTTCCTCAGGTACCCCTGTGGACTTCATCGGATCCTGGACCCCGGACCAGCCCCGGAACCCCAGGACCAGCCCCGGAACCAGGACCAAGGCCCCGGAGTCTTCTGTCATGCTGTCCACGGTTGGGGGTGAGAGGGGTTTGGAATGGGGCGGCAGAGGAGAGGTCTTTGTTCCCACTGTCTGCGTGTGTTCAGCGGCAGTCACCATCTTGGAGGTGGCGGGCGCTGTCGTCTTCACCTTGTTTGCGCGATATCTGGAGCCGGGCATCTCAGCCAGATATTTGTCCATGCATGCCTGGATGTTGTCGGGTGCAGGGGGAGCAAAGGCAGCGGTGTTTGGAGGCTGTAGCAGCCTTGAAAAGGTAATAAGGAGCCGGTCTGGCAGCGGAGCTTCCTCACAAGCAGCTTCACATGCTGCTGCCCTAGATCATTGAGTCTTATTGCTGTTCTTTAAAACTCTGACTCTACCCCGTGGGACTAAAAGTCAGCCATAGCACCCATGTCCAACTATGGTACAAAAGCAGATGAAGATGTGCTTAAGTAAACTTAGGGTCAGCTTCGGGTTAGAATGTAAATCTGATGGTTTACGAACAGTACCAACCCGATGATGGGGCAGCTGCACATGAAGAGGACCCTTTCTGCACATGTGCAAGTTGCTGGCATTTGGGAGCTTGGCTAACAGACTTGGACAGTATTCCCAAAAGCATAGGTGTGTTGCCCCTGTTTCATGGGAGAGGTAGACCGGTGGCTGCGTCCTTGGAACACCTCAGCGACTGTGAAAGTCACCGAAGTTGTTCGCCCAGCAGCCCTGCACATGCATTTATCCACATATACCCATGAACAGAGCCTCACCATCAGTCCCCGGACCAAATTTGTCTCTTTACAAGCCATGCTGAATCAACCCCCATAATAACAGCTTTTTTTTTTGTTGGGGGGGGGGGGGGGGGGGTCTTGTATTCGTCACTGTTGATAAAAAAAATTCAAAGTATACAAGCCCAGCAAATTTGTAACAAATGCACTTTTTTTTCATTATTTCTAAATTTCAATTTGCTAAATATACTTTGATCTGTCAAAATAGCTCAGGTATGAAACATGTAATTTTTGAACTTTTTACCTTTCATTCGCAACTTATTCACATAAGGATATGACTCAGAAGTGTCTGCTGTTTAAAATGAAATGCAGCATGCCTATATTATGTATGTCATTGCTACTGTATCTGCAGAAAAAATGTTATGCTACAGTGTTTTCCATCCAAAAGTAACATAATTTGGTATGCAGATACAGTGATTTGGTATCCAGTAATTACACACATAATATAGGCATGCAGCATATCATTGCATGCGACTTTTATCATTTTATTCAGCAAAAGTTGCTTGTGGGCCTGATGGGCAAAAGATGCGTTTGATGGAGAAAAAGTGCAGAAATGACATATACAATGCATGAGCTACTTTTACAGATCAAAGTATATTTAGCATTTTAAGGTTAGAAGTAATCTGAAAAAATGTTTAAATGTTGCCAATGTTATGTAACTGTGTACTTTGCATCATTACTAAATACAAGTTATCCAAAAAAAGCTCTATATATGTCTGACTTCATAGAGCTGTTTTATGTGAGACTTTCTAGGGATGGCTGTACATTACTGCTACTTCTCCCCTTGCATGTAATATGTCACATGCGATCCCGCTCCATGCTGCCAGGTAGCCAGCTGAGTTGGAGGTCAGATTTGCAAGCAGGTCTGACCTCTGACTCTGATCCGATGTGCACGGGACCACACTTCTGATTGGGTCACATGTTAAACACATCTGACCCCAGGTGTTAAAATCATCCTCCCAGCCTATGTATTTATCAAGGGGCCCAGACCATGCAATTTCTAATGGAGACTGACCACTTCCCTACTCTGTATTCTTGGGTGGGCCCCTCATGCCCCGGTCCAAAACTGTGGTGTGACTTTGATAACATAAATACATTGTTTACTTAACGGTAACATATATAACATATAGTGCAGATAGTTCATAGTCGATGGGTACCACTATTACTGTGACAACAGGTTTGGTAGTAAATATATGATTTTCTATGTGAATCGGTATAAATATATTACTGATATTATGGACTGAGTGCATGGTTTCATGTACTTTTTACACACAAAATTTAAGACCATGCCTTTTCTAGACTATTTATTGAATTACAATCAGTATAATTATTAACAATACGACACTCAGTAGCCCGACATTCTTACGAGATATTTTGTTAATTACTTTTTGTAATAATTACTATGCCAAACATGGTCATGTGACAATTCTCTTACTGTGTTCATACGGATACTGGATTTTTGCATTCTTGAGTCATGAAGGAGAGTTTGGAAGTAGGTTCACCTTCTTCGGACTGATGGTCTGTAGTATCTTCGCCTGTGAGCTGGCTGTTCGGTAAGTAGACATGGATCTGCACTTTATCGACATCTTCAGGGAGATTCTGAGGGCATGGATTTTTCTGTCTAACTGGAACACCATATACGACAAAATTCGGGTCACTGTCCATGCAAGTCAAAGTAGTATTCATTTTAGATTTTGGTTTATGAGAGTTTTGAAACCTAAATCCAGAATTATCTGTCCGTACTTTAATCGTCATGGGTCTGCTGAGCTGTAAATAAGTTACAAGTCCTCGAGATGCACTAAGCACAGTTCTGGTGTTTGTAGCAGAAGATATTATGTTGCGCTCTTCTTTGCATTGAGAATGTTGAGGATCAATACTCTTGTCAAAGCTCAGCTTTCCAGAATGACACCTAAAGCATAGCAATGAGAGACAATAAAAACATCTTCAACACATACAGGGACATTGAATAGTAAACTCTATACTTTCATAATCAGTTTTCAAACCAAATGCAATATCACCATATGGTTTCTGTCTCGTCGCTGTTGAGAACTGACATATTTAAAACTGTGCAGATTGTAAGGCTCCTCTATGTAAATACTTTGTGGAATAACAAGGCAAAACTCTCCAGAATCCGGAAGGTCTCAGAGTAATTCTTATTATTTTAAAGAATCAAATTATTTTTTTCTACTATATACTGTACATCGCAAATCACCATTTTACTGCTCAAAATAGAGATTTAAGAGCACAATTTTGCAGTCACAGGCATACTTTTAGGTTAATGCCCCAAAATTGTGGCCATACTTATATAAGAGACTCTGAACTTCAGACAGACTGCACCTCATTGAGGGATATGTAGTGTTTGTTGGAGAAGATTCATAGACTTGTATATTAACCCCTTGAGTGGTGGGTTTTCCTGGTGTAGGACAAACCTACCAAGGCATGTTTTTCCAGCACCAGCAAAACCCACCACAAAGCGTAGGGCCACCCCACCCCCCTAGTCACTCCTCCCACCATGTCACTCCCCCCATGACCGCTCCGGCGATTGTACATCGGAGCTCCCGGGCCCTACCACTGCCCCAGCTGCCGTTCAGGACAGGTGGCAGGCTCGGGGATGTTCAGGGCGGCTCGGGAGGACTCGGGCGCCAAAACTCCCGAGTCCCCCCGAGCCACAACGAACATCCCCGAGCCTGCCACCTGCGCACTGCAACTAATGAAGGCAGGGGCAGCAGCAGGGGAGCTTTGGCGTACGATCGCTGGAGAGGTGAGGGGGAGCAATGGGAGGGAAGAGGAGAGTGGCCACTGTGGGCGGTGCCCGGACAGGTGATGTGCCAGTGGTGCACAGCTGCAGGCACCACTGGCACACACCTTCATATTGGTGGTATGCCAGGAAATTTTCTGGGACAGTCCGCTGCGGCAGCGCAGCTGAGCCCGGTAAATTTCCAGGGCATACCACTCAAGTGGTTAACTCAAGGCACAGAGCTCTGGTGGTGGTACTGATGCTGACTTATGGTTCTGGCATATGGCTAGTAGAGTGCCTGTAACAGTCAATGTGGGCTGTAATGCTGCTGGCACAGCAATAGGATCCTGCAAAATCCTAAAATTTGGCAATTTATACTCCCAGCCACATACATACTGCATATGGGGAATGATTATGTGTTGGGAACAAAAATGTCACGGGTGCAAATTTATGTTTTAATTTTTGACGGATAAATGTCTTCGTCAGCGAATGGCTGGTCACCGGCCCTCTATCAAACAAGCTTTGGAAAAGGGCTTTGTCTGCTTCTGTGTGTAGTCCAAAGGTGCTGGACAGCTTTTTTTGTCCCCTACAATTTAGAGTTTGGACACTCCACCCTCAAATCTAAATCTATCTGCACATGTTGGATAGGCATAGTACCATCATAACAGTTAGCAGACCAACAGTGGCATCCCAATGCACAGAATCATGACACCCATATCCCATTACATCTACTCTACCTGCAACGCATGGCTTTACCAAGGTGCACACTTGCCTTTTTTGCGCTTTGCTCCCAAATAATGGTCAATATTACTCTGGTACCAAAGGTGGCTGTAACTGTAGCACATCACCGTGCTGGTTCCAAAATACGGTGGACCCCCGTTATTTTTGTTCTACATATTTTTTTGGAATCAGGACCAGCCGAAGAGCCTAGTGCTGTTTTTCTAATATGGGGGAAACCCACCAATTTTTCCCAACATATTTGGGAAACCAGGACCGGTTCACAGAGTTAGATTTGGGTGGGGTTTTACTTAAAAGTGAGATCTATATTGCAGTGTAAAAATAAAGCAGTCAGTATTTTCCCTGCACAGAAACAAAATAATCTAATTCTCTCTGCACATTTTACATCTCCCCCCTGCAGTGTACACGGTTTTGTCCACCTAAGAAGGAATTTGCCAGAAGGAGTGAACCAGAATAAGTCCCTATGGGTTTTTTAAAAATTTTACCCAAGAAAATCGCACATTTCATTTTCTATTACATTTTTGAGTTTGAGTTAGCTGTCTAAAGAAATTGTATTTATTACATTACACACCATGGGTCAGATGTATCAAGCTTCAAAAAGTGATAAAAGGAGAGTGATAAACAGCCAGCCAATCAACCAATCAGCTCCTAACTGTCATGTTACAGGCTTGGTTTGAAAAATGACAGGAAGTAGCTGATTGTATTGGCTGGTTGTTTATCACTCTCCACTTTATCACTTTTGAAGCTTGATACATCTGGCCCCATATGTCATAGCAGTCATCTGTACATTTTACATTGTCTTCTGCTTTGTGGCTGAGTTACTGTTGTACCTAAATGCTTTTACTTTATAATAACCCAGCAGGATGACATTTTGTAAACTGTCTTATTGCAAAGGTGGCATCCAATCACATTACTGCACTTTAAATAAATATGCTTCATTTAGGTTGTTAATTGTATTCTACGTTACTTGGTAAAATATCTACTTTGAAGAGATAAATATTTTTTATTGTTTATTTTAGTGGAAATCTTTGTTTTTTTAATAAATGGAAATTGTCACATTATAATGTGCCCTATTCACTTCCAACACGATTCATTTGCTTGATGAAGAACAGGTGTGTCATAGGGGAGCTGAGTCATGGGGCCGTGTTCAGCTGGGCGGCGTTTTCCTGTTCACTAGGCTGCGAACATACGCAGCCTAGTGAACAAGGTATTAATCAGGCCCTATGTGTACTACTGGTTTTGTCAACCTTGACCAGGCTGAACACTGAAACATGTGCTGCATGTTAATAGTTTATACAATAATGGCAGTGGCGGCTCCTACCTCTTTTGGGTAGGGGGGCTGTCTCTGGCCGCAGGTACCCCCCTGTCCCCGCCGCTGCCACTTTCTTCCTGTCCTCGGCACCTTTCCTAAGATTGCAGGCGCTGGGACTGGCGCATGCGCAGTACAAACATATGTACTGTGCATATGGCCAGCTTCTATGGGCTGCTTCGGCAGCAGCCCATAGAAGTAATCATGGTCCCGGCGCCTGTACAATATAAGTTACAGGCAACGGGACCAGCTCATGCGCAGTACCGATCTAGGTACTGCGCATGCGCATTTGCCGTTTTTTGCCCGGCAGCCCGCAGCAAGGCGTCCCAGAGGGAGGGAACACCTCCCAATGGGACTGCCTTGGTGACCGGCAGGGAGTTCCAATGCCATGAAAAACAATGTTTGCATATTGGGTCTAATTCAGACCTGGGCCCTGTGCATGCACATAATTAGTTATGCGCATGTGCAGGGCTTCTGTACGGGCTCCCTCGGCGATCTGGACTGTTGGCCCGTTGCTCACACAGGGAAGGGGGGGCGGTGTCAGCACTCGTGCCGAGGGGGGCGACTGACATCACATGAAGTCAACTGCCTGCCCACAAATATAAGTTAGTCTCCACTGAATTATATTTGCGATTCCTGCAGTAACTATTCAATGGTTGAACTTCGCAGCTTCCCGAGCAGATTAGAATGAGGGCCCTGATCGCAGGACAAATTTGCTCTCAAAATGGGAAATACCATGTGCATGTAATATATCAATGTAATGTATGCAGAGAGTTAGTATTGGGGGAGTTATTTTGTTTCTGTGCAGAGTGAATATTGGTTGTTTATTTTACACTGCAATTTTGATATCAGTTTCTAACTCTCTCTGCACATTACATCTGCCCCACCTGCAGTGCATATGGTTTTTCCCATTTTGAGACCAAATTTGCCATGCGATAAAGACTGAATTAGGCCCATAAATACAAATAATTCTTGTAACCTATGAAACGACACTCAGGGCTAGATTTATTAAGCACGGTGAAGTGATAAAGTGTCTGGTTTTTATCACCGGCCAATCAGCACATTTTTCAAACCAAGCCTGTAACTTCACAGTTAGGAGCTGATTGGCCGGTGATAAAAACCAGACACTTTATCACTTCACCGAGCTTAATAAATCTGCCCCTCTGAGTGGTAGATGCATGAAGCAATGATAAGGGAGAAGTGATAAAGTGTCTGGTACTTTATCACGGCCCATCAGCTCCTGACTGTTAAGTTAAAGTCTGGGTTTAAAAAGGCATAGTCAGGAGCTGATTGGCCATTGATAAAGGGGTAGATTTAACAAGCGTCGATCAGGGAAATATGTGCTATCCCCTTGCGTTATGGCAGGGGATAGCGATTCCCCTGATCTATGACACCCGATGTGCGGGTGTTTAACGTGCGGCGGTGTGGGGCAGGAGGCATAGCGCAGGGATATTTTATACTGCACGCCTGCCTCCTACCGAATGTATGAACCATTCCACCCCCTGAAGCTATTGACTTCAACAGCTGCAGCTGGCGATGACCTATGCCCACAGCAGGGACAGCGCTGTGGGCATAGGTCATCAGAGGGGGGGGCAGCGAGTCAGTGTTAACTGATGTGCTGTCAGCAGGAGGAGGCATCGCCAGAGTGGGGAGTTAGTGCTCCCCTGCCTTAGCGGGCCAGGTGTTCATACATCTTGTCGGTCTCCCCTCCTGCTTTGCCTCGCTAATGAGGCAAAGCAGGAATTGTTATAAAGGCGTGTTAAGTGGCGCTATAATAAATCTGCCCCAAAGTACCAGGCACATTATCCCTTCTCCTTCCTTATCACTGCTTCATACATCTACCCCTAATGCATCATACATCTACTCACTAATTTGCTTAGTGTTTTGAATCAAGCTTCCATTAATGATATATAGCTTTCAAAGTATCATTGAATTTCCATGGCAACTTCAGTCACTGACATACAATCTAGTAAGATTCGGAATGCTCCATAACTGATGAGACCAGACTGAGAGGTAAGAATAGATGACACGCTTCTTGGGAATGAGCTGAAACCAAATCCTCCCTGCTATGAGGATTTCAGCTTTAAGCACCTGTTCCTATTTTTTATTCACCTTTTCTTTAAAATATCAGTTGCAGACATGCATAATCCTAGTCCAGTATACACAGTAACAAGGTCATTCTTGTTGGCTCTCTAAGCATTGTTATTTTGCTACTTAGCGAGCCTTGTAATGCTGCTCGCCGGCCTTAAGAATGTCCACCCCCAGCTGCACAGCGAATGTATCCACCACACTGCGAATGGATGTTTTGTATAAACATCCAATCACAGGGTAGCACGCGAGCCTAACATATGAGTCTCTGCTGACTTAGATCTGCCACGTCCTGCTCCGAGAACTGGGCGGGCAGCTACATGTGAATGCCCAGCATTTTCCTGGGTGCACCAAGCGTTTTTGTGCGCACGCCGTATGCAAAAGCTCCCTGGCTGCCTCCCCCCCACCACCCCCCCCCCCCTTTGTGAGTGCCACGGAGACTATGCAAGTCTTCGAAGACACCCACATAGAAGCCCTGCACATGCGCATAAGCAAATATGGGCATGCACAGAGCTTCAACATCAAACCCCTGCAAATCAGAATGACCTTCTAAATGCATTGCTGCATTGCATCAAGTTTTATGTATAATAGAATAGAATAGAATCAACTTTATTGGCCATGTGTGCTTGCGCACACTAGGAATTTTTTGTGGATTACAGTGCAGCATCAAGCAGGGATGAAAAGGGGGGGGGGGAGACATTACATATATTACATAAAGACATTACAAGCATTTAATTTCTAGCTACGACTATGGTGGTCAGGTCGCCAAGTAGGGACACGTTGTTTGGCTGTTGATATTGGGATTGCATTCGCTTTGATTGGATTGTTTAGGTGATGGACGGCTAACGGAAAGAAGCTTCTTGCGGATCTGGACGTTTTGACAGGGATAGACCTGAACCGTCTTCTGGATGGTAGGATGTCAAACAGGTTGTGACCAGGATGCAGCTTGTCGTTTGCGATCTTCTCAGCACGTTTCCTTACCCTGGATGAGAACAGATCCCTTATCGGGGGGGAGGTCGATCCTTATGATCCTTTCCGCAGTCTTCACTACCCTCTGCAGTTTTTGTTTGTCGTTCTCGTTTGCGCCACCGTACCAGATTGTGATCGAGGAACATAAGACAGACTCCACGATGGCGGTGTAGAATACGCACAGCAGCTCCTGTGGGATGTTGAATTTCCTGAGTTGCCTCTGGAAGAACAGGCGCTGTTGGGCCTTTTTGATGTTTGTGGTTATGTTTAATCCCCATCTTAGGTCACTGGACATGGTTGTCCCTAGGAATTTGAAGGAATCAACCCGCGACACCACTGCGTTGGCTATTGTTAGCGGGGCTAGTGCATTTGGTTTTTTCCTGTAGTCGACCACCATCTCAACTGTTTTGTTGGGGTTTAGATCGAGGTTGTTGCTGCTGCACCACTGTGTCAGCTTCTCCACTGCATGCCTGTACGCGGTCTCGTCACCATCATTGATTAGGCCGATGATAGTGGTGTCATCTGCGAATTTGATGATTTTCACTGACTGCTCAGCTGAGGTGCAGTCATTCGTGTAGAGAGAGAAGAGCAGAGGGGAGAGGATGCATCCTTGGGGGGCTCCAGTACTGATTGTTCGTGTGCTGGACGAGAAGGCGCCGGCTTTGACCACCTGTTCCCTTGCCGTTAGAAAGTCCACTATCCATGAGCATGTTGATCCTGGGACTCCTAAGGAGAGGAGTTTTGGCTGCAGGATGCCGGGAACGATAGTATTAAATGCTGAGCTGAAGTCCACGAATAGGACTCTTGCATAGGTGCCTTGGTGGTCGAGGTGTTGTAAAATATGGTGCAGCCCGAGGTTGACCGCATCCTCTACACTTCTGTTCGCCCGGTAGGCAAACTGCATGGGGTCAAGGTGAGAGTTTGTCACAGGTGCTTCAGTACTAGTCTTTCAAATGCTTTCTTGGCCACTGAGGTTAGTGCAATTGGCCTGAAGTCATTTAGGTCCTTCGTGGGTGTTTTCTTAGGGACCAGGGTGATGATAGAGCGTTTGAAGCAGGCAGGAACCTTGCACAAGTCCAGGGAGGAGTTGAATATCGTTGTGAAGATGAGGGCGAGCTGAGCTGCACAGGTCCTAAGGCTGGATGGCGACACACCATCCGGTCCTGCAGCCTTCTTAGGTTTTATTCTTTTGAGTACTGCTTCTACCTAATCAAACAAACCCAAAGAGCATCATTTCCATACTGGGATTAAGCAATAGTATAAAACAGAGTCCCTATATCACTATAAACAATGGGCCTGATTCAGAGATGGATGGTAATTCAAATCTGATTGTAAACAGCTTTGAATTACAGTTTGATCTAAACATGCAGGAGACATCTCAGTAGAAGAGACACCTTCTGTATGTAGCTGCGCTTCCAGCACTGCAACCAAAGTTGCAAGCTGGAATCTGACATTGCTCCGGCACTCCGGCAGCCAGCTAAGCAAGCATCAGCGTACTCAGTTGCCCAATGGAAGTCAGGTCTGTGATGTCAGTAACACTTCTGGGATTGGGATTGGCAGGATCCTGGGATTTTGTCCTAAAAACACCGGCATTTGAATCCCTGAATTGGAACTTCGAATCCTGGGCTCAGGCACTGCCTAGGGATGACCATTGACCATTGATGATTACAAATCATTGATGGTTTATGGCTGATGTTAAATCATTTTGCCATCGATGGGGGAGAACCGGATGGTTTCCCACCATCGATGTCAAGCTTAAATGAATAGTTTTGTTTTTGCTTTTTCCCCAATGGGCCAGGACATGGAGCATAGTTCCGCCTCCAACCCCCGCAAAGTCCTGCTCCCGTATTTTGATTGGCCCGCAGGCCAATCAATCAAAGAAAATGGATGGCCATCGATATGTAAAAACATTGATCCATTGAATATTAAAAAACTATCAATGGCCAGTTGCACTTTTGCCATCGATGGCAAAGGCAACAATGGCTATCCTTAGTGCTGCCCAGCTGCCCCCCCAAAGCCTCCCCCAGCTGCCACCCCAAAGCCTCCCCCAGCTGTGCGCAGTGTGGCATCAGAGTTCATGTTGCAGAACTCAACAACAGGCGCATCTACCCCGAGTAGAGGTGGGCAACTCGGCTCTTTTCCGTGAGTTCCGCTTACAGAAAAAAAAAAAACAGGTCATTTGAATGGCTCATAACTCACTGTAACAATAGTGGAAAATAGGCATAGGCACTTATTTGCCACTATCATAACACACTTACAAAGTAATAATAATGGCGCATAAGTGTCTATGTGGCACTATTATTACAGTGAGCCATTGGGGGAGGCGTGCAGGGATGGGGAGTCCAGGATAGGGTGCAGTGCACCACATGGAGTGATTGGAAGAACCGTCTTGCTCCAGGAGCCGCTCAGCTGTTCAGTTCTTGACTGAATCAGTAAAGGGCTCAGCGGCGGTTCCATGCTGGAGCAAGACAGCTTTCTAATCACTGACAGTGAAGAACTGTCTTGCTCCAGGAACCGCCGCTCGTTCACTGGATGTCCGAGGACATGTGGCTCAGAGTCACATGTCCTGGAGCGAGTCAGTTCTTCCAATAAATCCCACTCAGTGAAGAACCGCTTCGCAGAAGAACCGCCACTCACTTCAAACTTAGAAATGGGTCGAAGAGCAGGATCCATAGTGAGCTACACATCTCTGCCCACCTGCCGCACTGAGCCTCCTGCCCGCCTGCTGCACCAAGCCTCCTGCCTACCTGCTGCACCAAGCCTCCAGCAGCCCCACAGCACCAAGCCTCCAGCTTGCCAGCTGTGTCAAGCCTGCAGTGCCATGCCTCCATCCCGTCCACATGCCCGCTGTGCCGTGTCTCCAGCCCGCCCACCTGCCAGGGTATCCGCATGGAGGGAGCAAGGGATGAACAGGGGGTAATGTGCCAATCGCACAGGATAAACTATAGAAAACAAGGACCTTCTAATTGAATATAACAAAGATATTTATATATGCTTATGAGGGTGTGCGACCTATGGACAAAATTATAGGCACAAGATGAAAGAGAAAAAAGTTTGTGCTTGATATGGTGCACCTCAATTATTAAAATGTAGCTTTTATTAAGTCATAATTAAAATGGCCGCAAAATATAAAAACACATATAACATATAGTGATATGGAGACATAACGGAGACAATTTGAGTTTTTAAAAAGAAAAGGTGGCGGGCAGGTGGCACACTATAGTAAACACTTTTAATTTACACAGCCTCAATGACTGTTGTTATTTAGGACTGGCATTTCTGTGGTTTATTACTTGCTGTGTTCAAATGTGAATCCCTTTGTTATAGCTACAGTATGTAGCCTGGGAACAATTTACTACGTTTTGAAACACTGTATATCATATTTTATTTCAGAGGAAAGATTGTAACACTTTGTTACAAGTGTGAGATTTCTGGAGTGTCAGTCTCAATGGGGTTTATTCTAGTTCATTCTTTCTGACAAGATCCTTCTTAGATGGACAAAACCATGTGCACTGCAGGTGTGGCAGATGTTACTTGTGCAGTGAGAATTAGATTTGGGTGGGGTTTTACTTCAAGTGAGATCTATATTGCAGTGTAAAAATAAAGCAGCCAGTATTTTCCCTGCACAGAAGCAAAATAACTCACCCAAATCGAATTCTCTCTGCACATTTTACATCTGCCCCAATGAGTGCTATTGTGGATGTCAGTCCATTGAATTGTATTCTTATTAGTTGGTTGAAATGGACTGATGTCACTAAGCAGCTAGTACCCTTTTACCTGCTATGAATATTTATCAAGCAGGAAATCTGTAGGGTTAACTCTTCACCACCTGTATAATACAATATCTTGTGGTGGGAATCAAATAAAAAATTTAAATAATGCTGCTTTATGGTGTGACAAAATATCATGAGTGTTAATCCCAGACCACACTGGGTTCCACTTCACCCACTGAGACTGTGGTGCATTTAGTACAGCTAGAATATCGGCTTTATATGTATACAAATTACAAGACAAACGGCAGGCGACACTTTCTCAGTGCAGAGCTGCCCGTGTGAGTGTTATGTCAACATGTGCTTTGATTGCCATTGATGGGGGAGAACCAGATGGTTTTCCTACATCGATGGCACAGCAATCGATATTTTGCTATTAGAGTTAGGCAGTTCTGTTCTCCTGCACAGTTGGTAACTGCCCTGCACATGAACACTCCGAGTGCAATCAACATTGGGAAACACATCTATCTATATATCTAGCAATATAGGCCCACTCGGCACTCTATATATAGTCAAGAAATAAATTCACCAGGTGCATTCCCAAATAATGTGTAGTGATGTGTGGAGCTGGCGGCACTCACGGTCTTGAAAAAATAAGAAGCAATGCCGAACTTCTGCATTTCGGTTTTTCAGCTTCATTATTTCCTGATGACATGTAGAAGTTCAGCTTTGCTTCTTATTTTTTCAAGACCGTGAGTGCTGCCAGCTCCACACTTTGCTATCTATCTATCCATACATACATACATACATATATAAATTAAAAGATCCAGGGCTGACAAGCCACGGTGGCCATGGTATGGCCAGAGGACCTTGTATAAAAAGTGTCCCATGCTGTGGCATGACACTGCGGGCTGTTGGAGCTTGGTGCTGTTTCAAAAATATGGGGGGATCCCAGTTTTTTTGTTCCCCGTATTTTTGGAACAATGACCCGTCCAAGAGCCTGGTGCTGGTTTTTTGAATATGGAGGACCCCTACGGAGGACGCGCTCCCGTGCGCATCGCATCACACAGTACAAAAAGTATGTGCTGCACATACTTTTTGTACTGCCCTCGGATCACATTGCACGCAAATCGCATGCGTTGCAATGCGATCCAGCCCATAACGGGTGCGATCATCACACCATGTATGGTCACCTTAAGTGTTAAAAAAAAAAAAAGAGAAAGCAGTGAGGTATCAGAGTGTTAGTATAAGAATAAAGGCGAAGTATCAGAGTGTTAGGAAAGTGAAAATGGCTGCTTGGTGTTAAGTGTTAAAAAATTTAAAAGTAAAAAAATAGGTGTGTGAAAGTATTGCATAGATAAAAACAAATAAACAAATAGTGTCGGACACGCAGCCCTTGCTGGGATTGCATGCAATATACTGTATGCAAAAGGATCACATATGATATATCACAATGATCCAGCTGCCGGGTTACCTGCCAGGGTAGCACATGTGATGCTAGAATGCAATACCTCACACAAGTGTATGGAGAACTTTACTGTATTTGTTTTTTTCCACAAATTATACAATAACTACTTTGTATAATTTACCCATTTCCTTTAATATGTGTAAATATATATAATTTGTAACAACCTCATATTCAATTTATATCATTTAAAATGTTGAGGCTAAAATTTTTTTAATTATGGGATAGTAATAATGCAAAAGCACATTAATTGCATTTAAGACTAACCTGGCATGTGGTGTTTTTTTCCAATTGTCCATTAAGCTTTGTATCTGGAAGGTGTACAACTAAAAGGGAGCACAGCAAGACTTAAGCGTTGCACCAGGGTTCACTCCCCAGTCAAAAGAAGGTGGTGTGCTTGTGTTGATGTATGCCCCTTCTTCTTTGCAGCAATCCTCATTTCCCTTCTTCCAATGACCTATTTAAACTGAATACTGCAATCAATAATTTAACTGCTAAAATATTAACACAGCTTACATAAGCACCTGCTTTGCCTACACAATAGCAAATACACACCTAACACACATATTCAAGGAAAGCAATACCAAAACATTCTAGAACTCAAGAGGTTCTTCACATACAGTATAGTGTTATTTAGTTGTTCTTCAAGTAATTAAATGTAAAATCATATGCACAGCATGAATATGGATACAGTGGCTTTTTCAACATTGTTTTTTTTCATTACTTTTTCCTACAAGGGTATGACAACACAGGAAAAGTGGGGCTGATACCCACCTAAAGTTACAAATTGATACAAGCTTCTGCACTCTGTGGGGTAAATTTACTAAGATGGGAGTTCTGTTGAAGATGGGATGTTGCAAATAGCAACCAATCAGATTAGGGTGTGGTATGGGGCTCCAACAATGGGGATCCCGACAGTCAGTATCCCGATGTCGGGATCCCAACTGCCGGTGCTCCTACAGGGGGGGGCGAATGCAAACCCAAAAGGGATAATAGCCCCTGTGAGTTGGGATCCCCCCTGTCAGAGCACCGGCAGTCAAGATCCTGACTGTCGGGATCCCCACTGTCGGAGCATCATCCGGCACCCTCAGATTATACTTCTTATTTATCAGCTTCTAGTAGATAATAGTATCTGATTGGTTGCTATGGGCAGAGGCGTAACTAGAACTTTGTGGGCCCCATAGCAAAATTTATAATGGGGCCCCCCTTGAAATGCCCATTACACATTATGTGACACACTGTAATGCCCATCACACATGATGCCGCCATCGTGATGCCCTTAACATATTATGCTGCATACCATAATGATTATTACACATTATACCAGACACCATAATGTCTATTACACATTATACCACACACCGTTATGTCCATTACATATTACACCACACACTGTAATGCCTATTACATATTATGCCACATAAGTTCTGCTTATCTACATGCTTGTTGCCAGGGGTTATTTGCTCGATGACAGGGAATATTGCTCCTTGCCAAGAGTCACATGCTTCTTTCCAGGGGCTTCATGATCTCTGCCAAAGGGGGAAGGGGGTTTACAAACTCATTGCACAGGGGGATTACCATCTAGTGGCCATGGCGGTTTACAAGCTCATTGTCAGGGGGAATTACTTTGTGCCTCTCCAAATTGACAAATATAGATGTATATGTGCACACACACACACAGATTATATATATATATATATATATATATATATATATATATATACGCACTGTAGACAATATTCTGCCATCCCTTCCCTAAAGGTGCATACACACTGGCAATTACAGGGAGGAAGGTTGTGCCACAGATATGGTTCAGGGGTTTTGAACTGTGAGGGGAGAGAAAGTTTGCAGAAGCTCTGTGGAGGAGGAGGTTGTGGATTGTGGGGAGTGAGCTGGAGTGGGGAAATTATGTGAGGGAAAGAGAGTAGGAATAGCAGAGAAGGGAGAGGAGGAGGAATAGAGGGAGATGGGAGAGGAGGAATAGAGGGAGATGGGAGAGCAGGAATAGTGGGAGATAGGAGAAGAGGAGGAATAGTGGGAGACAGGAAAGGAGGAATAATGGGAGACGGGACAGGAGGAATAGCAGGAGACTGGAGAGGAGGGATAGTGGGAGACAGGAGAGAGGAAGAATACTGGGAGACACTAGAGCAGGAGAGAGTAGGAATAGCAGGAGACGGGAGAGGAGGAGGAATAATGGGAGATGGGAGGAGGAATAGTGGGAGATGGGAGAGAGGAGGAATAGTGGAAGATGGGAGAGAGGAGGAATAGTGGGAGATGGGGGAGAGGAGGAATAGTGGGAGATGGGGGAGGAGGAATAGTGGGAGACCGGAGAGAGGAGGAATAGTGGGAAATGGGGGAGAGGATGAATAGTGGGAGATGGGAGAGAGGAGGAATAGTGGGAGATGGGGGAGAGGGGGAATAATGGGAGATGGGAGAGCAGGAGAGAGTAGGAATAGCAGGAGACTGGAGAGGAGGAATAGTGGGAGATGGGGGAGGAGGAATAGTGGGAGACCGGAGAGAGGAGGAATAGTGGGAAATGGGGGAGTGGATGAATAGTGGGAGATGGGAGAGAGGAGGAATAGTGGGAGATGGGGGAGAGGGGGAATAATGGGAGATGGGAGAGCAGGAGAGAGTAGGAATAGCAGGAGACTGGAGAGGAGGAATAGAGGGAGACGGGAGAGGAGGAATAGCGGGAGACAGGAAAGAGGAAGAATATTGGGAGATGGGAGAGCAGGAGAGAGTAGGAATATTGGGAGACGGGAGAGAGGAGGAATAGTCGGAGATGGGAGAGAGGAGGAATAGTCGGAGACTGGAGAGGAGAAATAGTGGGTAACTGGGGAGGCTGCTCTCTCACATTCAGCGCAGGGGCCAAGTGTCTGCACCCTTGATAGGGAGTGTGCGCCCGGGTGGGATCTGGCAATGAGGGTATAGGCCTGGTGAGCAGTGTACAGCAGTGAAGCCTGGTGAGCAGCAGTGTACAGGCCTGTGAGCAGTGTGAGCAGTGAGGGTATTGGCCTGGTGAGCAGAGGGTCAAGTGAGCAGTGTACCTGTAAGCTGGATCACGTTGCAGGCTCCTGCCCGTCGCGTGCTCGTACTGCGGATCCCGCAGCTGGCTGCTGTTCCCTGCCGTGACGACTGCTGCCTTCCCACGTGGGCCGTCTGTCTGGTCCTCTCCGGGGGCACACTAGTGTGGGCGCCTCAGTGTTGCCGCACTCAGTGGCCTCCCCCGGTCCTTGCTGCTGCTGGCTGGATGAAGGGGGGGTTTGGTTCCTGCCGCCCGCTGTGCTCCCGCCGGCTGTCTCTCCCTGTGCTTTTTGGGACTCCCTTTGCGGCACACACCTCACCGCTGCCAGGCCCCTCTCTCTCCGCGCTCTACTTCCTGGCTCCACGCGGCCAGTCTCACTTCCTCCCCGCCGGCTTTCTCCGTGCCCACTGCACGCCTCACGTCAGATCACCTCCACCTGTCCATCAACAAGGGGTCAGCTGAAGGGCGCTGCTGCACTTCACGGCGCCAGTCATGCGCCTTCTGCGTGTCCCACCATGGCTGCTGGGTGCTCCTCTTTGGTAGGTTGGTTGCTTAGCAACCACCTAACGCTGGCTGCTCGAAGTGTCATACCGGCGTATACCGCCCCACTTCGAGCACTGTATATATATATATATATGTGTATATATATATATATATATATATACTGTAGAGATATATATATATATATATATATATAGTAGTAGGTTGGTGCGCTCGGCACTCCGGACGATCAGATAATTTACCTTGGTGCCTTCCCAGTAATTATAAATAAGTCCTGCGGCTTCCCCTGGCTCATAAAATTGAGTTTAGAGGAAATAAGGCGGCACTCCAAGGGTTTAGGTAAATAGTAAAAAGAGTTTATAAATACATAGTGATAATGGAGGACATCTACGACGTTTCAAGGCCCACTGGCCTTTTCATCAGGTTGCTGTCCAAAGTGCAATGTGTATGCTGTGCAAAAACGAGTAACTGAGCTGCAGCTCTCTTACCTGCCTATATGGCTTCAGCGTGTCCGTGCCTGTCTGATTCCCCGGCGTCTGACGGAGCCGTGCTTCCGGGTGCATCGGCTACTCCCCCTGCTTGCGGTTGTTGCTTAGCAACCCAGGACGCTACTGGCTCCGTCTGCGCTTGAGGAGAGAGACAGCGTACGTTAGTGGTTGTGTGAAGTACTAAATCTGACCAACCTGTACTTGGTTGGAAGAGTGAAACACAAAACAAACCAAATTAAAACGTGAAAAAATATCGTGTGTTTTAGTTGAGCCATATGTGGGATAAAAATTGTGTAAGTGGAACGACAACTGTTTATGTTGTTATTGGGTGGCAATAATTTGGGATAAATAGTAACTTATTTTTGCAACAGCTTCTGTCACACTTTTTCCCGCAGTACATATGTATCTTATGTTAAACATAACACGTATATGACTAGAAGATTACTGGTGATACGATATCTTTGCAGCAGAATGAAAAAGGAATTAATGAGTTTAGAGGGAGAAGACAAAATCAATGAAATTTATGGAAACATTGGGAGATTGTATATGACCATCTGTAGCGGAACTTCAGATGAATGTATTCCAGGTTATCATTTCATTAAGTCCTGCTGGTGCCATCGTTTTAAGCCTGAATATCCACTGAGCTTCTTTTCTTGTGAGGATTTTCTGTCTGTTTCCCCCTCTGCTAAGTGCAGGGACATGATCTATTATCTTGCATTTTAAATCTGCCAGTGTATGTCCCATTTCTTTGAAATGTCTTGCGACAGGTTGATTACTGGTTTTGCCATTCAGACTTGCTGATATGGCTGATCTGTGCAGGGCCATTCTGGATCTTAGATGGACTATGGTTTGTCCAACATAATATTTATTGCACGGGCAGATTATAATGTAGATGATAAACGGAGTTTTGCAAGTTAGGATATGTCGGATCTTGTAGGTTTTCTCCTCATGTGGGTGCTTGAATGTGGTGCCTGTCTCTAGGTAACTGCATGCCGTGCAGGAAGGGCATCTGTAACATCCTGGCTTCTTTTCTTGGATGTTGAACAGGGTAGATTTAGGTTTGTACTCTATGTTGGTTTTAACGAGCATATCGCGCAGATTTTTTCCCCGGCGATAGCTGGGCATGATGTCTTTCTGGCTAAACGCTGGCAATTGTTTGTCACATTTTACAATTGGCCATAAGCCTTTGAGAGCTCTGGGTAATACTCTGGTGGCAGGATTATACGTGGTCACAAACGGGATTTTGTTGAATTCTTTCTTTTCTTTAGAGCTGTATAACAATTGATGTCTCGGGGTGTTCGCTATTTGTTCCTTTTGTTTGTTTATTTCAGTCGGCTTGTATCCTCTCTCCACGAATTTGTTGGTCATAATGTCCAAATCTCTTTTACACTGTGTAGCATCGCTGTCAATTCTAGCTACTCGCAGCAGTTGCGATTTAGGTAGGCTGCGTTTGAGTGCTTTGGGATGATTACTGCTATATTGGAGGAGTGTGTTCCGATCTGTGTCCTTGTAAAATACTGCTGTTGATATGTTCTTGTTGGAGATGCTGATGGTGACATCCAAGTAGTTAACCTTATTGTTGTCCATGTTAAATGTAAATTTAATGGGGTTGTCGAAACTGTTGATATTGTTGATCAGATTGATGAATTCTGCTTCTTGTCCTGCCCAGATTAGGAACAGGTCATCTATGTAGCGCGTATACATGACGATATTTTGACTGATGTTGGTGTCTGAGAAGAAGAACTCATTCTCTTGTTCGAACATGTATACGTTGGCCAATGATGGTGATACGTTCGACCCCATTGAACAGCCGGTGAGCTGTAGGAAATACTTTCCATTGTGGATAAAATAATTTTTAGTGAGGGTTAACTCCAGCAGTGTCAAGAACAAAGGAATGTCCAGGGCAGTGAAACTCACACGGTGTAGGAACCTCTGCATGGCCGATAATGCTCCAGTATGTGGTATAACCGTGTATAGGTTTTTTACATCAAGTGTGCACAGGGTGCAATTATCAGGGAGATTTTGTATTTGTTGTAATTTCAGGAGTAGTTGGGAAGTGTCCTTAAGGAAAGATCTTTGAGTAACCAGATAAGGCTGAATCAGTGAATCCAAAAACTGGGAGACAGGTTGTAGCAGTGATCCCCGGGCTGAGATGATTGGTCTGCCCGGGGGGTTGACAGGGTCCTTGTGTATTTTTGGTATACTGTAAATTACCGGGCTGATGGGAAAATCTTGGGTTAGTGTTTTATACACCTTTTTGCTGATGTGTCCTGCTTGGTGCGCTTCAGCAAGGACCAAGTCTAGTTCTTTCTTGAATATCCTTGTGGGGTCTCCCGGTAATTTCCTGTACGTTGTCGTATCTGCTAGTATACCGTCCAGGTCTTGAATGTATTTAGTTGTATCCTGCACCACTATACCCCCACCTTTGTCGGCGGGGCGTATGGTGATGTTGGCGTTTTGTGACAGGTTTCTCAGTGCTCTGACCTCTTGTTGATCCATATTTGTCCATTTCTTGGGGGTGTTACTGTTGAATTTCTGTACTGATTCGTCTATTATTTTGAGAAAAGTTTTTATTGACGAATTTTGTGAAGGGGGATCAAACGAGGAATGTGCATGTTTCATGAGAAACTTGTTGTGCCTGTCTTCTTGTGGTTTTGGAGCGTGTTGGAAGAATTCTTTTGTCCTTAAGGATCTCCCGAAGCGGTGTAGGTCTACCTGCCAATCAAATTCGTGATGTTTATTTGAGGGAACAAACGTGAGCCCCCGGTTAAGAACTTTTTCTTCTGCAGTGGATAAAACGTATGACGATAAATTGAACACTACGGTTTCTTTTTGTTTGTAGGTGGTCTTCCGGATGCGGTTCGTCTGCCCACCTCGTCTGGTGTATCGGGTAGTTTGCCTCCGGTCTTGGCCCGGGTTAGCCTGCCTAAAGGGAGCCCAGAGTGAGGAGTATGTTCGTCAGAGTCCTCTAGTGCAAAATCACTATCACTGGTATATCTGGGATTGTCTTTATATTTGCGATCCCTCCAAGATGTTCTGTTATTGGGGCGTCCCTTTTGTCTGGCTGGTTCTGAGCCATTGAGCCACCTGTAGACCCTTCCGTCTTCATAGTCGACTTGGACCACATCCCATTTTCTTTTTTTGAATTTTTCCAGGTCTTTTTTATATTGGGTTAGTTGTACTTCCAATTTTTCCCAAAGGGGGTTGTTTTTCTTGTCCAGGATTGTTGTTTTATTGTCCTCTCTTACTTGAGCTAATTTGGCTTTGGTGTTTTGTAGAGTACTGCTGGACTCCTCAATCACCAGGATCATAAGATCCTGGCTACATTTATTGAGGATCGAAATCCAACGTAGGCAGAATTGGGGGTTATTCCTGCCTATCTGCAAAAGAAAGAAATTGACTTCCAGTTGCATGGATCCACACTCTCGGATTATTACCGAGCACAAAGGATACCGCGGGGTTTCCGCATTAACAACACTCCTACAATAGAGATGATTTTTCTTTCATGTGCTGATTTGATCAGATTCTCATATTGACGAGAATATTCTGTACATGGACTGAAGATAAGTTTTTTATAGCAGTCTGAGTCGTTTAATTGACGCTGTAATTCTTGAGTATATAGGGTGCGTGGCCATAGTACCACGTTGCCACCCTTGTCTGATGGCTTCGTGATCGTGTCATGCCATGATGCCATTTCCTTGAGGGCTTGTTTTTCTCCTTCAGTAACATTCCCTGGTTTGTGTCTTTGTTTGCCCAATAATTTGTCTAGGTCTTGTGAGACTAGGGACTGGTATACCTGTATTTGGGGGCAGATTTTCGCATCTGGTATAAATGTTGATTTTTTCTTTATTTTTGTTTTGTCAAAAGGTTCTGGTGTTCTGAGATGTGGATTTATGGCTGATGGGTTGGGCTCATCATTCATATTTTCAGATTCTAGACTTTGTAAGATCTCCAATGCAAGTTGATCCTCTTCCTCTAGATTTTCCTGGTTGGCGGGATCACTAGAGGGGATTTTTGCTTGACAGAAGAATTTTTTTAGAAGGATTTTTCTAGTAAATAGATTTAAGTCCTTTTCTAGATCGAATCTGTCAGCTTGTGATGAGGGTGAGAAGGAGAGACCTCTCTTGAGGATAGATTCTTGGCTGGGTGTTAGCTCCCTATCTGTGAGGTTGATAATTTTAAGGGGTGCACTGTCTGATGTTGATTTTGGGGTTTCGGGATCCCTCATTCCCTGAATCTCCTCCTGTCTCTGGGTTCCTCCTGCCAATCTAGGTATTCCCTCTTTCTTCTTCTTCCCCCCCTGGCCCCTCCTGCTCTTTCTCCAGGTTCTCTGCCTCTTCTGCCTGATCCTAAAAAATGAGGTCGTGACAGTCTGTTATCTCCTGTTTCATTGTCCGATGACTCAGGTTCAGACGTAGTATAATTTGAAGTGTTGCCACTTCTATTGGGGTTAGGAGGTCTGTTTGTTCTGATATTCCATTTAAATATTTTGTTGTTTTGGAAATCCATTTTGTCTCTATGGAATTTTCTTTTTTTACGTTCGATAATTTCCGATTCATAGGTCTCGATCTCTTTTTTATACCTGTCATATTGTTTTTGGAATTGGTCTAATGTTTCATAGTTTTTGAGTTTTTCTCCCAAAACTATTATTTCTTGTGATAACTGGTTTAGGATGACCTCGTCATGTCTTACCAAAATTTTGATTAAATCTTTAGAACATTGCAACAGTGTTTTTTCCCATTCTACCTTTAGATCTTCGTTTGCCAGGTCGAACGCCGGAAAAACTCTGGGTCTTAGACCTCGGGGGACCAAGTTATGTTTCAAGTAATTATCGAACGTAGTCCGATTCCATACGGTTTTACTTTGTCTCATGAGTGCGTTCTTTAAAGCATATAGGTCGTCTGACCAATTTGTTGTGAGGCCACTAGATTGGTTAGCATGATCTAAAAATATGGAGTCCATATCGCTTCTTAGCTTATCCCTCCTGCTTTCTAGGTCCTTGGCTAAGCTGAATGTCGACATTGTTGGTTACAAGCGTTTGGTTCGATGTTTTTTGTTGAATTATTTGTCTGTATTAATACAATTTAATATTTTAATGGTGCTAGAGTCCAAGAAACTGCAAGGATAGCAGTATGTTTAGAACAGGGACAGGCGAGGTTTTGGATTCTGCACTCAATTCTTTGTTATTATAACCCTGTATTATCAGGTGTAACCGCTATTCAAATAATTGTGTAGCGGGGGTGCTATCCTGACCAACTGGGGGTCATGGATCAAAAAGAAGAAGAGAAAGACAGTTGTTTATGGATGCACTCCTAGTCTTGAAAAATAATTGATTGGGATATATTTATTATGTATATAAAACCGTGGGGACCTCTAGTGTCTTTATTAATATACCGTTTGACAAGGGGTACTCCACAAAGATGTGCGAACAGATAAGAGGTTAAAATATACCAACATACATATATACAGTGATAGAAAGTAAAGATAAGTGTTGGATAGAATTTAAAACGTGTAGATAGGTTTCATAGGATGATTTAGATTTTGCGTAATTTTGGTGTTATTCCTCTGTAATTCGTTTGTGTGTCTCACTGTTGATCGGTCCAAATTTGAGGGCTTAGGGTTTTTGCCTCTTGTTTGAGAGGGATTTGTTACATATATATAATGTGAATAAATTCACTTATTGTGGCGACCCTAGTTGCCTGATGTGTGTTTATTTTGACACTCCTGTTATCTACTTGGTGCGGTCTGATACAGATATTTCAGGTTCTATATCAGTTAGTACCGGCTGAATTAGATTCTGAGTTCTATATCGTTATTTTGATATCTGGGGATAAGTCCCACTTGTTGATTTTAAATTTTATGTCACTGTTAGGCTGTTTGTCAATATCTTACATAGGGCGTAGTGTGTGATTTGGCCGTTTAATAGGCTCTATGTCACAACACTGTCTTATAATTTATTATCGGCCCTTGTAGTTTGTGCCTATTTAGCTGTACTAATCATCGTTGTGGTACATTGTGTTATACGTGATTTGGCTTTGGTATTAGCACTATGTCACGATTGTTTGTTATTAATTATCGGAGGATGATAATTATAGTTGTGATTTGGCCTTTTAATGTCTTTTACAACTTGGCCATAAGTCGGCACATATGCGTGGTTTGGCCTTATATATGGCACTATATCACGGTTTGGCTATTCCAGCCGGAAATGATATTTCAGCTAGAAATTAGCTTTTAAATGTGCTTATGCAGTTTGGCTGTAGATTCAGCTTTAAATCACAATTTATTTTGTTGTTGCCTCCTTAATTATAACTCACATGTGCCTTTTAAGCTGTTTTATTCAGCATGTGGCATTTGATAAAAGTATCATTCAGCTTTGTTGGTGATTTTATATACACAATATTATTTCGATATAGATTTAGAACTCCATGCTGTAGGAGACTTTTGTCGCATGTAATAATTCAGGAGTGTACACATATAATTCTAATAGCCTGTAGTGGATGCTTGTTTTTGTTCTTATTTCCTGATGTGGCTTTTTGCCCAGGATTTTAGTTAGAACAGTTTTAAATATATATTTTACAGCGTTTCCACTAGTTGCTACTGACCCCTGCTGGTAGTTTATTGTCACAGTATGAGTAAACACTGATTATATTGGTTAGGTTACCAGTGAGGTTTTTGAGTAGCTGTGTCACGATTTAATTAGTTACTGCTAATCCAATCTGAAGGTACACTTTAATATTCTGCCTGCTGCATATTCTATTAGCCACTTTAATATTCACGTGGTCCCTTCTAGTATGCAGTATTAGCCTAGTACTGGCCAGGTATGGTACCACAGATTTAGTATAGTGTCTAATATTGCCTCTATATATTTCCCTCTATGGGGGAGGCTGCGTGAACAACAGCTGCTCTATGGTGTCAGCAGTATGTCAGAGCGATATCAGGCTACATTCGAGTCAACAGTGAACACAATATAGTAACATGTAATACAATTTACATCCTATTATTTCTATCTAACACGGGTCTAGGACACGTGTTTCGCACTTAGGTGCTTCTTCAAGCTAGCCAAACGATTGTAACCATCGTTCAATCTTTATTTAAGCGTCCCGCCAATCATCTTGTGGCCTGCGGGTCACGTGTCGGCTGTTCCGCCAATCACGCGGCTCCATGGATATATGTCATTAGTAAGCGGCATTATGTCACTGCCGCTGCCGGTACCACGTGATCTGTCACGTGTTCGTTTTCCTCCAATGATCTGTTTATCGGGCTTAGCCCGTCTGTCTGTATAGAGTATTTTGGCACCCCGGAGTCTGTATAATAATACGTTTATGTTTTGTATCGCGCTCCGTTTTGCCATAAAAGACATTACAGTGATGCGAATAGGTTGTATTCGGGATCAATTCCTCTTATAGTGTGTTATATCCTGAGAAATTACTCCTACAGATGAGTTCACAATGTGGTTCGGGTTTTATGATTATTCTGCATGCTGAGCGTCTCTCCTACCCGGTCATGTGTTTAATCTATATCATGTCTCTGATACATTGACATATTTGAGTGTCTGTGGTGTTTATTAAGAACACTTTATTTCATGGTTTGGCGTTTGTTATTGAATATAATGTCAGGAGAGTGTATGTACATTTGATAATCATCGCGGATATTCCTGGTATTTTGTATATTGAAAACAATAGTTTTGACTTTTTGAAGGAAAAAAACCGTGAATAAGTGATAAAAGCAATAAGACGTACAGCGTGATGAAAACACACAAAAAAAACAAAAAGAGAGTGATAAAGTCACTTCCTGGGTGCATTTAATATTTGCAACATGTAAGTGATGCGGTAATTGTGGAAGAGTGTTTGTTGGTGTTAAAATATTGGTATCGCGTTTTAACATACGCATACCATTAAATGTGATGGGGATGCAGGAAAGAATTCAAAGTGGTCCAATCTTAATTGGATTCATAGTGAGGAGGATATCGGTATAGTGATTTATATAAGTGATTAAACAAAGAAGATATAGTGTCACTAATGTCGTGAGCTGGTTGTTTAATGATTTTTGTTCATTTCATGCTATTTAATGTTTATTATTTTCTATTACTATTATTGTTAGTTTCTATTTTTTATTATTTATTATTTATTTTTTATTATTTATTTTTATTCTTATATTTATACAGATTGTTTGTATTATATCGATCTTTTATGTTTTTAAAATTTTTTGTTTAATTTTATTTCAGGAAGTCCGTCTATTGGTTATGGTAAGTATTGTACCTTGTAGTTAAGCTTCATGTTTCTTATGTTTCATTTTGTGTTGTTATTGGTCTTGTAATTTGACTTGAGTCTTATGCTACATTGTTGTTCACATATCATGTTCAATATTAGTTTGAAATACGTAGGGTATGTACATATAGACTGTTGATATATGTCAACGAGGAGGAGGAGAAACAAAACATTTCTGCATGGTCTGTTGTGATTATTATGGGGCAAGATATTCATTTGGTGATCTTATTCTTATTCCTATCTGCAGTTGGGGTGATACTTCCATATTACAGACGAGGGTAGGGAGTATACAATATACATTGTTGGTAATTTATTGGAAGTGGAATCCATATAGGTAATTGACATTTTGGATGTAGCATTTTAGAGGAAGGGTAGATAGCTATTGTACTCATTTAGGCCTCTTGGATGTAGACAGTCCATCAGGAAGATCATCTTGGTTTCTGTTTTTAGGAGTTCGGTGTCTAGATCACCTCCTCTGATGCCCATTTGAATATGCCGCATACCGAACACTTTAAGGCCCTTAGGGTCATTATTGTGATGTTGCATGAAGTGTCTCGCTATTGGGCTGAGTTTTCTGAAGTTTTCTGAGTCCTTTTTGGCATTTCGTATAGAGCCAATGTGCTCCAGTACTCGAACCTTCAGTGGCCTTTTGGTCTTGCCCACATATATTTTTTCACATGGGCATTGTATCTGATAAACCACCCCAATGGTGGTACACGTTATCAGACCCTTTATATACCACATTTTGTCAAATTTGTCCTTATATGATTTTGTCGGAATCATATAACTACAAGCTTTGCATCTGCCGCATTTCTCCGAGCCTTGTTTTGGAATGATTGTAGTTACTGGTGGTATCTCTGCCAAGTGGCTGCGTACCAGGTGATCCTTGACATTTCTGGCTCTTCTCCAGTTGACTTGGACTTGTGGTTGGAGGATTCGCTTCAAATCTTCATCTGTCTGTAGGACAGGCCAATGTTTTTGTAAGATTTGGCGAATATCCCTCCAATGGTTGTTATATGTGCCAATAAATCGGATGGATTCTGTCTGGTTTGGATTCCGTTGTTTGGGAAAGAGCAGGGAGTCACGTGTGATGTTTTGTACTGCTCTTTGAGATTTCTTGATAAGGTTTTTGCTGTACCCTCTTTCTATTAATCTCTCTGATAACTCTTGCTCTCTTTTTTGCAGAGTTTCGGGGTTCGAGCAGTTTCTTTTAGTCCTTATCATTTCCCCTTTTGGTATAGCTTTAATTGTACTTGGTAGATGACCGCTTGAAGCGTGCAATAGGCTATTGGTCGCGGTTTCTTTCCTGTAAAGGTCTGTACAGATGTTACCAGTGATGTCAATGCTAATTAAGAGATCGAGGAAATGGATTTGGCTCTGACTGGTTTCGTGTGTCAACTTTAAGTTAAGATCGTTTTGGTTTAGGATGGCAATGAATTCCTCCAATTCGTTTTTGTCTCCATCCCATAGTAACAGAATGTCGTCAATAAAACGTAAATACAGTGGGATTTTATCTGTAAATTTGGTATGTGCATCTTGGAACACCACCTCCCTTTCCCACCACCCCAGGTACAGGTTCGCATACGTTGGGGCACAAGCTGTCCCCATCGCAGTTCCCCGTACCTGGAGGTAGTGGGAGCCCTGGCATGTGAAGTAATTTCTGGTAAGTATGAATTTGATAGATTCTATCAAAAATTGGTTGAAATCATGGTTTGCATCCATGTTCAAAAAATATTGTATCGCTTCAATGCCTTTGTCATGTTTTATGCTAGTATAGAGGCTTTCAACGTCCATAGATACCAGCCATGTGTTCTGATTAACAGTAAGATTTTCCAATTTATTGAGTACATCCATCGTATCTCGTAGATACGATGGCAAGGCTGTGACGTGATGTCTCAAATATTGGTCCACAAATATACTCAGGTTTTCGGTTAGACTCCCTTTGCCAGATAGAATTGGCCTGCCTGGTGGTACTTTGGCATTTTTGTGGACCTTTGGGAGAAGGTATAAGGTAGGTGTTCTGGGATTTTTGATTTGCAAAAATTTATG
The DNA here is from genome assembly GCF_055691185.1 of Crinia signifera. Classification (NCBI taxonomy): domain Eukaryota; kingdom Metazoa; phylum Chordata; class Amphibia; order Anura; family Myobatrachidae; genus Crinia; species Crinia signifera. Next base: position 194,031,117 of record NC_139218.1, read on the forward strand.
ATCATTATTAGAGATGATTTTTCTTTCATGTGCTGATTTGATCAGATTCTCATATTGACGAGAATATTCTGTACATGGACTGAAGATAAGTTTTTTATAGCAGTCTGAGTCGTTTAATTGACGCTGTAATTCTTGAGTATATAGGGTGCGTGGCCATAGTACCACGTTGCCACCCTTGTCTGATGGCTTCGTGATCGTGTCATGCCATGATGCCATTTCCTTGAGGGCTTGTTTTTCTCCTTCAGTAACATTCCCTGGTTTGTGTCTTTGTTTGCCCAATAATTTGTCTAGGTCTTGTGAGACTAGGGACTGGTATACCTGTATTTGGGGGCAGATTTTCGCATCTGGTATAAATGTTGATTTTTTCTTTATTTTTGTTTTGTCAAAAGGTTCTGGTGTTCTGAGATGTGGATTTATGGCTGATGGGTTGGGCTCATCATTCATATTTTCAGATTCTAGACTTTGTAAGATCTCCAATGCAAGTTGATCCTCTTCCTCTAGATTTTCCTGGTTGGCGGGATCACTAGAGGGGATTTTTGCTTGACAGAAGAATTTTTTTAGAAGGATTTTTCTAGTAAATAGATTTAAGTCCTTTTCTAGATCGAATCTGTCAGCTTGTGATGAGGGTGAGAAGGAGAGACCTCTCTTGAGGATAGATTCTTGGCTGGGTGTTAGCTCCCTATCTGTGAGGTTGATAATTTTAAGGGGTGCACTGTCTGATGTTGATTTTGGGGTTTCGGGATCCCTCATTCCCTGAATCTCCTCCTGTCTCTGGGTTCCTCCTGCCAATCTAGGTATTCCCTCTTTCTTCTTCTTCCCCCCCTGGCCCCTCCTGCTCTTTCTCCAGGTTCTCTGCCTCTTCTGCCTGATCCTAAAAAATGAGGTCGTGACAGTCTGTTATCTCCTGTTTCATTGTCCGATGACTCAGGTTCAGACGTAGTATAATTTGAAGTGTTGCCACTTCTATTGGGGTTAGGAGGTCTGTTTGTTCTGATATTCCATTTAAATATTTTGTTGTTTTGGAAATCCATTTTGTCTCTATGGAATTTTCTTTTTTTACGTTCGATAATTTCCGATTCATAGGTCTCGATCTCTTTTTTATACCTGTCATATTGTTTTTGGAATTGGTCTAATGTTTCATAGTTTTTGAGTTTTTCTCCCAAAACTATTATTTCTTGTGATAACTGGTTTAGGATGACCTCGTCATGTCTTACCAAAATTTTGATTAAATCTTTAGAACATTGCAACAGTGTTTTTTCCCATTCTACCTTTAGATCTTCGTTTGCCAGGTCGAACGCCGGAAAAACTCTGGGTCTTAGACCTCGGGGGACCAAGTTATGTTTCAAGTAATTATCGAACGTAGTCCGATTCCATACGGTTTTACTTTGTCTCATGAGTGCGTTCTTTAAAGCATATAGGTCGTCTGACCAATTTGTTGTGAGGCCACTAGATTGGTTAGCATGATCTAAAAATATGGAGTCCATATCGCTTCTTAGCTTATCCCTCCTGCTTTCTAGGTCCTTGGCTAAGCTGAATGTCGACATTGTTGGTTACAAGCGTTTGGTTCGATGTTTTTTGTTGAATTATTTGTCTGTATTAATACAATTTAATATTTTAATGGTGCTAGAGTCCAAGAAACTGCAAGGATAGCAGTATGTTTAGAACAGGGACAGGCGAGGTTTTGGATTCTGCACTCAATTCTTTGTTATTATAACCCTGTATTATCAGGTGTAACCGCTATTCAAATAATTGTGTAGCGGGGGTGCTATCCTGACCAACTGGGGGTCATGGATCAAAAAGAAGAAGAGAAAGACAGTTGTTTATGGATGCACTCCTAGTCTTGAAAAATAATTGATTGGGATATATTTATTATGTATATAAAACCGTGGGGACCTCTAGTGTCTTTATTAATATACCGTTTGACAAGGGGTACTCCACAAAGATGTGCGAACAGATAAGAGGTTAAAATATACCAACATACATATATACAGTGATAGAAAGTAAAGATAAGTGTTGGATAGAATTTAAAACGTGTAGATAGGTTTCATAGGATGATTTAGATTTTGCGTAATTTTGGTGTTATTCCTCTGTAATTCGTTTGTGTGTCTCACTGTTGATCGGTCCAAATTTGAGGGCTTAGGGTTTTTGCCTCTTGTTTGAGAGGGATTTGTTACATATATATAATGTGAATAAATTCACTTATTGTGGCGACCCTAGTTGCCTGATGTGTGTTTATTTTGACACTCCTGTTATCTACTTGGTGCGGTCTGATACAGATATTTCAGGTTCTATATCAGTTAGTACCGGCTGAATTAGATTCTGAGTTCTATATCGTTATTTTGATATCTGGGGATAAGTCCCACTTGTTGATTTTAAATTTTATGTCACTGTTAGGCTGTTTGTCAATATCTTACATAGGGCGTAGTGTGTGATTTGGCCGTTTAATAGGCTCTATGTCACAACACTGTCTTATAATTTATTATCGGCCCTTGTAGTTTGTGCCTATTTAGCTGTACTAATCATCGTTGTGGTACATTGTGTTATACGTGATTTGGCTTTGGTATTAGCACTATGTCACGATTGTTTGTTATTAATTATCGGAGGATGATAATTATAGTTGTGATTTGGCCTTTTAATGTCTTTTACAACTTGGCCATAAGTCGGCACATATGCGTGGTTTGGCCTTATATATGGCACTATATCACGGTTTGGCTATTCCAGCCGGAAATGATATTTCAGCTAGAAATTAGCTTTTAAATGTGCTTATGCAGTTTGGCTGTAGATTCAGCTTTAAATCACAATTTATTTTGTTGTTGCCTCCTTAATTATAACTCACATGTGCCTTTTAAGCTGTTTTATTCAGCATGTGGCATTTGATAAAAGTATCATTCAGCTTTGTTGGTGATTTTATATACACAATATTATTTCGATATAGATTTAGAACTCCATGCTGTAGGAGACTTTTGTCGCATGTAATAATTCAGGAGTGTACACATATAATTCTAATAGCCTGTAGTGGATGCTTGTTTTTGTTCTTATTTCCTGATGTGGCTTTTTGCCCAGGATTTTAGTTAGAACAGTTTTAAATATATATTTTACAGCGTTTCCACTAGTTGCTACTGACCCCTGCTGGTAGTTTATTGTCACAGTATGAGTAAACACTGATTATATTGGTTAGGTTACCAGTGAGGTTTTTGAGTAGCTGTGTCACGATTTAATTAGTTACTGCTAATCCAATCTGAAGGTACACTTTAATATTCTGCCTGCTGCATATTCTATTAGCCACTTTAATATTCACGTGGTCCCTTCTAGTATGCAGTATTAGCCTAGTACTGGCCAGGTATGGTACCACAGATTTAGTATAGTGTCTAATATTGCCTCTATATATTTCCCTCTATGGGGGAGGCTGCGTGAACAACAGCTGCTCTATGGTGTCAGCAGTATGTCAGAGCGATATCAGGCTACATTCGAGTCAACAGTGAACACAATATAGTAACATGTAATACAATTTACATCCTATTATTTCTATCTAACACGGGTCTAGGACACGTGTTTCGCACTTAGGTGCTTCTTCAAGCTAGCCAAACGATTGTAACCATCGTTCAATCTTTATTTAAGCGTCCCGCCAATCATCTTGTGGCCTGCGGGTCACGTGTCGGCTGTTCCGCCAATCACGCGGCTCCATGGATATATGTCATTAGTAAGCGGCATTATGTCACTGCCGCTGCCGGTACCACGTGATCTGTCACGTGTTCGTTTTCCTCCAATGATCTGTTTATCGGGCTTAGCCCGTCTGTCTGTATAGAGTATTTTGGCACCCCGGAGTCTGTATAATAATACGTTTATGTTTTGTATCGCGCTCCGTTTTGCCATAAAAGACATTACAGTGATGCGAATAGGTTGTATTCGGGATCAATTCCTCTTATAGTGTGTTATATCCTGAGAAATTACTCCTACAGATGAGTTCACAATGTGGTTCGGGTTTTATGATTATTCTGCATGCTGAGCGTCTCTCCTACCCGGTCATGTGTTTAATCTATATCATGTCTCTGATACATTGACATATTTGAGTGTCTGTGGTGTTTATTAAGAACACTTTATTTCATGGTTTGGCGTTTGTTATTGAATATAATGTCAGGAGAGTGTATGTACATTTGATAATCATCGCGGATATTCCTGGTATTTTGTATATTGAAAACAATAGTTTTGACTTTTTGAAGGAAAAAAACCGTGAATAAGTGATAAAAGCAATAAGACGTACAGCGTGATGAAAACACACAAAAAAAACAAAAAGAGAGTGATAAAGTCACTTCCTGGGTGCATTTAATATTTGCAACATGTAAGTGATGCGGTAATTGTGGAAGAGTGTTTGTTGGTGTTAAAATATTGGTATCGCGTTTTAACATACGCATACCATTAAATGTGATGGGGATGCAGGAAAGAATTCAAAGTGGTCCAATCTTAATTGGATTCATAGTGAGGAGGATATCGGTATAGTGATTTATATAAGTGATTAAACAAAGAAGATATAGTGTCACTAATGTCGTGAGCTGGTTGTTTAATGATTTTTGTTCATTCCATGCTATTTAATGTTTATTATTTTCTATTACTATTATTGTTAGTTTCTATTTTTTATTATTTATTATTTATTTTTTATTATTTATTTTTATTCTTATATTTATACAGATTGTTTGTATTATATCGATCTTTTATGTTTTTAAAATTTTTTGTTTAATTTTATTTCAGGAAGTCCGTCTATTGGTTATGGTAAGTATTGTACCTTGTAGTTAAGCTTCATGTTTCTTATGTTTCATTTTGTGTTGTTATTGGTCTTGTAATTTGACTTGAGTCTTATGCTACATTGTTGTTCACATATCATGTTCAATATTTGATAGTTTGAAATACGTAGGGTATGTACATATAGACTGTTGATATATGTCAACGAGGAGGAGAAACAAAACATTTCTGCATGGTCTGTTGTGATTATTATGGGGCAAGATATTCATTTGGTGATCTTATTCCTATCTGCAGTTGGGGTGATACTTCCATATTACAGACGAGGGTAGGGAGTATACAATATACATTGTTGGTAATTTATTGGAAGTGGAATCCATATAGGTAATTGACATTTTGGATGTAGCATTTTAGAGGAAGGGTAGATAGCTATTGTACTCATTTAGGCCTCTTGGATGTAGACAGTCCATCAGGAAGATCATCTTGGTTTCTGTTTTTAGGAGTTCGGTGTCTAGATCACCTCCTCTGATGCCCATTTGAATATGCCGCATACCGAACACTTTAAGGCCCTTAGGGTCATTATTGTGATGTTGCATGAAGTGTCTCGCTATTGGGCTGAGTTTTCTGAAGTTTTCTGAGTCCTTTTTGGCATTTCGTATAGAGCCAATGTGCTCCAGTACTCGAACCTTCAGTGGCCTTTTGGTCTTGCCCACATATATTTTTTCACATGGGCATTGTATCTGATAAACCACCCCAATGGTGGTACACGTTATCAGACCCTTTATATACCACATTTTGTCAAATTTGTCCTTATATGATTTTGTCGGAATCATATAACTACAAGCTTTGCATCTGCCGCATTTCTCCGAGCCTTGTTTTGGAATGATTGTAGTTACTGGTGGTATCTCTGCCAAGTGGCTGCGTACCAGGTGATCCTTGACATTTCTGGCTCTTCTCCAGTTGACTTGGACTTGTGGTTGGAGGATTCGCTTCAAATCTTCATCTGTCTGTAGGACAGGCCAATGTTTTTGTAAGATTTGGCGAATATCCCTCCAATGGTTGTTATATGTGCCAATAAATCGGATGGATTCTGTCTGGTTTGGATTCCGTTGTTTGGGAAAGAGCAGGGAGTCACGTGTGATGTTTTGTACTGCTCTTTGAGATTTCTTGATAAGGTTTTTGCTGTACCCTCTTTCTATTAATCTCTCTGATAACTCTTGCTCTCTTTTTTGCAGAGTTTCGGGGTTCGAGCAGTTTCTTTTAGTCCTTATCATTTCCCCTTTTGGTATAGCTTTAATTGTACTTGGTAGATGACCGCTTGAAGCGTGCAATAGGCTATTGGTCGCGGTTTCTTTCCTGTAAAGGTCTGTACAGATGTTACCAGTGATGTCAATGCTAATTAAGAGATCGAGGAAATGGATTTGGCTCTGACTGGTTTCGTGTGTCAACTTTAAGTTAAGATCGTTTTGGTTTAGGATGGCAATGAATTCCTCCAATTCGTTTTTGTCTCCATCCCATAGTAACAGAATGTCGTCAATAAAACGTAAATACAGTGGGATTTTATCTGTAAATTTGGTATGTGCATCTTGGAACACCACCTCCCTTTCCCACCACCCCAGGTACAGGTTCGCATACGTTGGGGCACAAGCTGTCCCCATCGCAGTTCCCCGTACCTGGAGGTAGTGGGAGCCCTGGCATGTGAAGTAATTTCTGGTAAGTATGAATTTGATAGATTCTATCAAAAATTGGTTGAAATCATGGTTTGCATCCATGTTCAAAAAATATTGTATCGCTTCAATGCCTTTGTCATGTTTTATGCTAGTATAGAGGCTTTCAACGTCCATAGATACCAGCCATGTGTTCTGATTAACAGTAAGATTTTCCAATTTATTGAGTACATCCATCGTATCTCGTAGATACGATGGCAAGGCTGTGACGTGATGTCTCAAATATTGGTCCACAAATATACTCAGGTTTTCGGTTAGACTCCCTTTGCCAGATAGAATTGGCCTGCCTGGTGGTACTTTGGCATTTTTGTGGACCTTTGGGAGAAGGTATAAGGTAGGTGTTCTGGGATTTTTGATTTGCAAAAATTTATGATCATTATTAGAGATGATTTTTCTTTCATGTGCTGATTTGATCAGATTCTCATATTGACGAGAATATTCTGTACATGGACTGAAGATAAGTTTTTTATAGCAGTCTGAGTCGTTTAATTGACGCTGTAATTCTTGAGTATATAGGGTGCGTGGCCATAGTACCACGTTGCCACCCTTGTCTGATGGCTTCGTGATCGTGTCATGCCATGATGCCATTTCCTTGAGGGCTTGTTTTTCTCCTTCAGTAACATTCCCTGGTTTGTGTCTTTGTTTGCCCAATAATTTGTCTAGGTCTTGTGAGACTAGGGACTGGTATACCTGTATTTGGGGGCAGATTTTCGCATCTGGTATAAATGTTGATTTTTTCTTTATTTTTGTTTTGTCAAAAGGTTCTGGTGTTCTGAGATGTGGATTTATGGCTGATGGGTTGGGCTCATCATTCATATTTTCAGATTCTAGACTTTGTAAGATCTCCAATGCAAGTTGATCCTCTTCCTCTAGATTTTCCTGGTTGGCGGGATCACTAGAGGGGATTTTTGCTTGACAGAAGAATTTTTTTAGAAGGATTTTTCTAGTAAATAGATTTAAGTCCTTTTCTAGATCGAATCTGTCAGCTTGTGATGAGGGTGAGAAGGAGAGACCTCTCTTGAGGATAGATTCTTGGCTGGGTGTTAGCTCCCTATCTGTGAGGTTGATAATTTTAAGGGGTGCACTGTCTGATGTTGATTTTGGGGTTTCGGGATCCCTCATTCCCTGAATCTCCTCCTGTCTCTGGGTTCCTCCTGCCAATCTAGGTATTCCCTCTTTCTTCTTCTTCCCCCCCTGGCCCCTCCTGCTCTTTCTCCAGGTTCTCTGCCTCTTCTGCCTGATCCTAAAAAATGAGGTCGTGACAGTCTGTTATCTCCTGTTTCATTGTCCGATGACTCAGGTTCAGACGTAGTATAATTTGAAGTGTTGCCACTTCTATTGGGGTTAGGAGGTCTGTTTGTTCTGATATTCCATTTAAATATTTTGTTGTTTTGGAAATCCATTTTGTCTCTATGGAATTTTCTTTTTTTACGTTCGATAATTTCCGATTCATAGGTCTCGATCTCTTTTTTATACCTGTCATATTGTTTTTGGAATTGGTCTAATGTTTCATAGTTTTTGAGTTTTTCTCCCAAAACTATTATTTCTTGTGATAACTGGTTTAGGATGACCTCGTCATGTCTTACCAAAATTTTGATTAAATCTTTAGAACATTGCAACAGTGTTTTTTCCCATTCTACCTTTAGATCTTCGTTTGCCAGGTCGAACGCCGGAAAAACTCTGGGTCTTAGACCTCGGGGGACCAAGTTATGTTTCAAGTAATTATCGAACGTAGTCCGATTCCATACGGTTTTACTTTGTCTCATGAGTGCGTTCTTTAAAGCATATAGGTCGTCTGACCAATTTGTTGTGAGGCCACTAGATTGGTTAGCATGATCTAAAAATATGGAGTCCATATCGCTTCTTAGCTTATCCCTCCTGCTTTCTAGGTCCTTGGCTAAGCTGAATGTCGACATTGTTGGTTACAAGCGTTTGGTTCGATGTTTTTTGTTGAATTATTTGTCTGTATTAATACAATTTAATATTTTAATGGTGCTAGAGTCCAAGAAACTGCAAGGATAGCAGTATGTTTAGAACAGGGACAGGCGAGGTTTTGGATTCTGCACTCAATTCTTTGTTATTATAACCCTGTATTATCAGGTGTAACCGCTATTCAAATAATTGTGTAGCGGGGGTGCTATCCTGACCAACTGGGGGTCATGGATCAAAAAGAAGAAGAGAAAGACAGTTGTTTATGGATGCACTCCTAGTCTTGAAAAATAATTGATTGGGATATATTTATTATGTATATAAAACCGTGGGGACCTCTAGTGTCTTTATTAATATACCGTTTGACAAGGGGTACTCCACAAAGATGTGCGAACAGATAAGAGGTTAAAATATACCAACATACATATATACAGTGATAGAAAGTAAAGATAAGTGTTGGATAGAATTTAAAACGTGTAGATAGGTTTCATAGGATGATTTAGATTTTGCGTAATTTTGGTGTTATTCCTCTGTAATTCGTTTGTGTGTCTCACTGTTGATCGGTCCAAATTTGAGGGCTTAGGGTTTTTGCCTCTTGTTTGAGAGGGATTTGTTACATATATATAATGTGAATAAATTCACTTATTGTGGCGACCCTAGTTGCCTGATGTGTGTTTATTTTGACACTCCTGTTATCTACTTGGTGCGGTCTGATACAGATATTTCAGGTTCTATATCAGTTAGTACCGGCTGAATTAGATTCTGAGTTCTATATCGTTATTTTGATATCTGGGGATAAGTCCCACTTGTTGATTTTAAATTTTATGTCACTGTTAGGCTGTTTGTCAATATCTTACATAGGGCGTAGTGTGTGATTTGGCCGTTTAATAGGCTCTATGTCACAACACTGTCTTATAATTTATTATCGGCCCTTGTAGTTTGTGCCTATTTAGCTGTACTAATCATCGTTGTGGTACATTGTGTTATACGTGATTTGGCTTTGGTATTAGCACTATGTCACGATTGTTTGTTATTAATTATCGGAGGATGATAATTATAGTTGTGATTTGGCCTTTTAATGTCTTTTACAACTTGGCCATAAGTCGGCACATATGCGTGGTTTGGCCTTATATATGGCACTATATCACGGTTTGGCTATTCCAGCCGGAAATGATATTTCAGCTAGAAATTAGCTTTTAAATGTGCTTATGCAGTTTGGCTGTAGATTCAGCTTTAAATCACAATTTATTTTGTTGTTGCCTCCTTAATTATAACTCACATGTGCCTTTTAAGCTGTTTTATTCAGCATGTGGCATTTGATAAAAGTATCATTCAGCTTTGTTGGTGATTTTATATACACAATATTATTTCGATATAGATTTAGAACTCCATGCTGTAGGAGACTTTTGTCGCATGTAATAATTCAGGAGTGTACACATATAATTCTAATAGCCTGTAGTGGATGCTTGTTTTTGTTCTTATTTCCTGATGTGGCTTTTTGCCCAGGATTTTAGTTAGAACAGTTTTAAATATATATTTTACAGCGTTTCCACTAGTTGCTACTGACCCCTGCTGGTAGTTTATTGTCACAGTATGAGTAAACACTGATTATATTGGTTAGGTTACCAGTGAGGTTTTTGAGTAGCTGTGTCACGATTTAATTAGTTACTGCTAATCCAATCTGAAGGTACACTTTAATATTCTGCCTGCTGCATATTCTATTAGCCACTTTAATATTCACGTGGTCCCTTCTAGTATGCAGTATTAGCCTAGTACTGGCCAGGTATGGTACCACAGATTTAGTATAGTGTCTAATATTGCCTCTATATATTTCCCTCTATGGGGGAGGCTGCGTGAACAACAGCTGCTCTATGGTGTCAGCAGTATGTCAGAGCGATATCAGGCTACATTCGAGTCAACAGTGAACACAATATAGTAACATGTAATACAATTTACATCCTATTATTTCTATCTAACACGGGTCTAGGACACGTGTTTTCGCACTTAGGTGCTTCTTCAAGCTAGCCAAACGATTGTAACCATCGTTCAATCTTTATTTAAGCGTCCCGCCAATCATCTTGTGGCCTGCGGGTCACGTGTCGGCTGTTCCGCCAATCACGCGGCTCCATGGATATATGTCATTAGTAAGCGGCATTATGTCACTGCCGCTGCCGGTACCACGTGATCTGTCACGTGTTCGTTTTCCTCCAATGATCTGTTTATCGGGCTTAGCCCGTCTGTCTGTATAGAGTATTTTGGCACCCCGGAGTCTGTATAATAATACGTTTATGTTTTGTATCGCGCTCCGTTTTGCCATAAAAGACATTACAGTGATGCGAATAGGTTGTATTCGGGATCAATTCCTCTTATAGTGTGTTATATCCTGAGAAATTACTCCTACAGATGAGTTCACAATGTGGTTCGGGTTTTATGATTATTCTGCATGCTGAGCGTCTCTCCTACCCGGTCATGTGTTTAATCTATATCATGTCTCTGATACATTGACATATTTGAGTGTCTGTGGTGTTTATTAAGAACACTTTATTTCATGGTTTGGCGTTTGTTATTGAATATAATGTCAGGAGAGTGTATGTACATTTGATAATCATCGCGGATATTCCTGGTATTTTGTATATTGAAAACAATAGTTTTGACTTTTAGAAGGAAAAAAACCGTGAATAAGTGATAAAAGCAATAAGACGTACAGCGTGATGAAAACACACAAAAAAAACAAAAAGAGAGTGATAAAGTCACTTCCTGGGTGCATTTAATATTTGCAACATGTAAGTGATGCGGTAATTGTGGAAGAGTGTTTGTTGGTGTTAAAATATTGGTATCGCGTTTTAACATACGCATACCATTAAATGTGATGGGGATGCAGGAAAGAATTCAAAGTGGTCCAATCTTAATTGGATTCATAGTGAGGAGGATATCGGTATAGTGATTTATATAAGTGATTAAACAAAGAAGATATAGTGTCACTAATGTCGTGAGCTGGTTGTTTAATGATTTTTGTTCATTCCATGCTATTTAATGTTTATTATTTTCTATTACTATTATTGTTAGTTTCTATTTTTTATTATTTATTATTTATTTTTTATTATTTATTTTTATTCTTATATTTATACAGATTGTTTGTATTATATCGATCTTTTATGTTTTTAAAATTTTTTGTTTAATTTTATTTCAGGAAGTCCGTCTATTGGTTATGGTAAGTATTGTACCTTGTAGTTAAGCTTCATGTTTCTTATGTTTCATTTTGTGTTGTTATTGGTCTTGTAATTTGACTTGAGTCTTATGCTACATTGTTGTTCACATATCATGTTCAATATTTGATAGTTTGAAATACGTAGGGTATGTACATATAGACTGTTGATATATGTCAACGAGGAGGAGAAACAAAACATTTCTGCATGGTCTGTTGTGATTATTATGGGGCAAGATATTCATTTGGTGATCTTATTCCTATCTGCAGTTGGGGTGATACTTCCATATTACAGACGAGGGTAGGGAGTATACAATATACATTGTTGGTAATTTATTGGAAGTGGAATCCATATAGGTAATTGACATTTTGGATGTAGCATTTTAGAGGAAGGGTAGATAGCTATTGTACTCATTTAGGCCTCTTGGATGTAGACAGTCCATCAGGAAGATCATCTTGGTTTCTGTTTTTAGGAGTTCGGTGTCTAGATCACCTCCTCTGATGCCCATTTGAATATGCCGCATACCGAACACTTTAAGGCCCTTAGGGTCATTATTGTGATGTTGCATGAAGTGTCTCGCTATTGGGCTGAGTTTTCTGAAGTTTTCTGAGTCCTTTTTGGCATTTCGTATAGAGCCAATGTGCTCCAGTACTCGAACCTACAGTGGCCTTTTGGTCTTGCCCACATATATTTTTTCACATGGGCATTGTATCTGATAAACCACCCCAATGGTGGTACACGTTATCAGACCCTTTATATACCACATTTTGTCAAATTTGTCCTTATATGATTTTGTCGGAATCATATAACTACAAGCTTTGCATCTGCCGCATTTCTCCGAGCCTTGTTTTGGAATGATTGTAGTTACTGGTGGTATCTCTGCCAAGTGGCTGCGTACCAGGTGATCCTTGACATTTCTGGCTCTTCTCCAGTTGACTTGGACTTGTGGTTGGAGGATTCGCTTCAAATCTTCATCTGTCTGTAGGACAGGCCAATGTTTTTGTAAGATTTGGCGAATATCCCTCCAATGGTTGTTATATGTGCCAATAAATCGGATGGATTCTGTCTGGTTTGGATTCCGTTGTTTGGGAAAGAGCAGGGAGTCACGTGTGATGTTTTGTACTGCTCTTTGAGATTTCTTGATAAGGTTTTTGCTGTACCCTCTTTCTATTAATCTCTCTGATAACTCTTGCTCTCTTTTTTGCAGAGTTTCGGGGTTCGAGCAGTTTCTTTTAGTCCTTATCATTTCCCCTTTTGGTATAGCTTTAATTGTACTTGGTAGATGACCGCTTGAAGCGTGCAATAGGCTATTGGTCGCGGTTTCTTTCCTGTAAAGGTCTGTACAGATGTTACCAGTGATGTCAATGCTAATTAAGAGATCGAGGAAATGGATTTGGCTCTGACTGGTTTCGTGTGTCAACTTTAAGTTAAGATCGTTTTGGTTTAGGATGGCAATGAATTCCTCCAATTCGTTTTTGTCTCCATCCCATAGTAACAGAATGTCGTCAATAAAACGTAAATACAGTGGGATTTTATCTGTAAATTTGGTATGTGCATCTTGGAACACCACCTCCCTTTCCCACCACCCCAGGTACAGGTTCGCATACGTTGGGGCACAAGCTGTCCCCATCGCAGTTCCCCGTACCTGGAGGTAGTGGGAGCCCTGGCATGTGAAGTAATTTCTGGTAAGTATGAATTTGATAGATTCTATCAAAAATTGGTTGAAATCATGGTTTGCATCCATGTTCAAAAAATATTGTATCGCTTCAATGCCTTTGTCATGTTTTATGCTAGTATAGAGGCTTTCAACGTCCATAGATACCAGCCATGTGTTCTGATTAACAGTAAGATTTTCCAATTTATTGAGTACATCCATCGTATCTCGTAGATACGATGGCAAGGCTGTGACGTGATGTCTCAAATATTGGTCCACAAATATACTCAGGTTTTCGGTTAGACTCCCTTTGCCAGATAGAATTGGCCTGCCTGGTGGTACTTTGGCATTTTTGTGGACCTTTGGGAGAAGGTATAAGGTAGGTGTTCTGGGATTTTTGATTTGCAAAAATTTATGATCATTATTAGAGATGATTTTTCTTTCATGTGCTGATTTGATCAGATTCTCATATTGACGAGAATATTCTGTACATGGACTGAAGATAAGTTTTTTATAGCAGTCTGAGTCGTTTAATTGACGCTGTAATTCTTGAGTATATAGGGTGCGTGGCCATAGTACCACGTTGCCACCCTTGTCTGATGGCTTCGTGATCGTGTCATGCCATGATGCCATTTCCTTGAGGGCTTGTTTTTCTCCTTCAGTAACATTCCCTGGTTTGTGTCTTTGTTTGCCCAATAATTTGTCTAGGTCTTGTGAGACTAGGGACTGGTATACCTGTATTTGGGGGCAGATTTTCGCATCTGGTATAAATGTTGATTTTTTCTTTATTTTTGTTTTGTCAAAAGGTTCTGGTGTTCTGAGATGTGGATTTATGGCTGATGGGTTGGGCTCATCATTCATATTTTCAGATTCTAGACTTTGTAAGATCTCCAATGCAAGTTGATCCTCTTCCTCTAGATTTTCCTGGTTGGCGGGATCACTAGAGGGGATTTTTGCTTGACAGAAGAATTTTTTTAGAAGGATTTTTCTAGTAAATAGATTTAAGTCCTTTTCTAGATCGAATCTGTCAGCTTGTGATGAGGGTGAGAAGGAGAGACCTCTCTTGAGGATAGATTCTTGGCTGGGTGTTAGCTCCCTATCTGTGAGGTTGATAATTTTAAGGGGTGCACTGTCTGATGTTGATTTTGGGGTTTCGGGATCCCTCATTCCCTGAATCTCCTCCTGTCTCTGGGTTCCTCCTGCCAATCTAGGTATTCCCTCTTTCTTCTTCTTCCCCCCCTGGCCCCTCCTGCTCTTTCTCCAGGTTCTCTGCCTCTTCTGCCTGATCCTAAAAAATGAGGTCGTGACAGTCTGTTATCTCCTGTTTCATTGTCCGATGACTCAGGTTCAGACGTAGTATAATTTGAAGTGTTGCCACTTCTATTGGGGTTAGGAGGTCTGTTTGTTCTGATATTCCATTTAAATATTTTGTTGTTTTGGAAATCCATTTTGTCTCTATGGAATTTTCTTTTTTTACGTTCGATAATTTCCGATTCATAGGTCTCGATCTCTTTTTTATACCTGTCATATTGTTTTTGGAATTGGTCTAATGTTTCATAGTTTTTGAGTTTTTCTCCCAAAACTATTATTTCTTGTGATAACTGGTTTAGGATGACCTCGTCATGTCTTACCAAAATTTTGATTAAATCTTTAGAACATTGCAACAGTGTTTTTTCCCATTCTACCTTTAGATCTTCGTTTGCCAGGTCGAACGCCGGAAAAACTCTGGGTCTTAGACCTCGGGGGACCAAGTTATGTTTCAAGTAATTATCGAACGTAGTCCGATTCCATACGGTTTTACTTTGTCTCATGAGTGCGTTCTTTAAAGCATATAGGTCGTCTGACCAATTTGTTGTGAGGGCACTAGATTGGTTAGCATGATCTAAAAATATGGAGTCCATATCGCTTCTTAGCTTATCCCTCCTGCTTTCTAGGTCCTTGGCTAAGCTGAATGTCGACATTGTTGGTTACAAGCGTTTGGTTCGATGTTTTTTGTTGAATTATTTGTCTGTATTAATACAATTTAATATTTTAATGGTGCTAGAGTCCAAGAAACTGCAAGGATAGCAGTATGTTTAGAACAGGGACAGGCGAGGTTTTGGATTCTGCACTCAATTCTTTGTTATTATAACCCTGTATTATCAGGTGTAACCGCTATTCAAATAATTGTGTAGCGGGGGTGCTATCCTGACCAACTGGGGGTCATGGATCAAAAAGAAGAAGAGAAAGACAGTTGTTTATGGATGCACTCCTAGTCTTGAAAAATAATTGATTGGGATATATTTATTATGTATATAAAACCGTGGGGACCTCTAGTGTCTTTATTAATATACCGTTTGACAAGGGGTACTCCACAAAGATGTGCGAACAGATAAGAGGTTAAAATATACCAACATACATATATACAGTGATAGAAAGTAAAGATAAGTGTTGGATAGAATTTAAAACGTGTAGATAGGTTTCATAGGATGATTTAGATTTTGCGTAATTTTGGTGTTATTCCTCTGTAATTCGTTTGTGTGTCTCACTGTTGATCGGTCCAAATTTGAGGGCTTAGGGTTTTTGCCTCTTGTTTGAGAGGGATTTGTTACATATATATAATGTGAATAAATTCACTTATTGTGGCGACCCTAGTTGCCTGATGTGTGTTTATTTTGACACTCCTGTTATCTACTTGGTGCGGTCTGATACAGATATTTCAGGTTCTATATCAGTTAGTACCGGCTGAATTAGATTCTGAGTTCTATATCGTTATTTTGATATCTGGGGATAAGTCCCACTTGTTGATTTTAAATTTTATGTCACTGTTAGGCTGTTTGTCAATATCTTACATAGGGCGTAGTGTGTGATTTGGCCGTTTAATAGGCTCTATGTCACAACACTGTCTTATAATTTATTATCGGCCCTTGTAGTTTGTGCCTATTTAGCTGTACTAATCATCGTTGTGGTACATTGTGTTATACGTGATTTGGCTTTGGTATTAGCACTATGTCACGATTGTTTGTTATTAATTATCGGAGGATGATAATTATAGTTGTGATTTGGCCTTTTAATGTCTTTTACAACTTGGCCATAAGTCGGCACATATGCGTGGTTTGGCCTTATATATGGCACTATATCACGGTTTGGCTATTCCAGCCGGAAATGATATTTCAGCTAGAAATTAGCTTTA